>NC_064853.1:118487109-118544609 GCF_024139225.1 Suncus etruscus
CAGGCCTCCAAGTGAGCAGAGCAGCCCACACCCCTCATTTTTAATTCTTACTGCCGCCCTGTGTGAGCAGGAGGAGGCGGGCCGTTGTCAGGGTCCCTGGGAAAAGAAAGGACTTGCTGAGGAGTCCCAGCTGGTGAGTGAGGAGCGGCAGGGGGTGGGCGGTGGGAGCCTTCGTGCAGGGCTTCAGCCAAGGAAGAAGAAGCCACTTGGAGGGCCTGTTGAAGGGCAGAGTTTGGGGTAGAGGGTGTCCTGGCAGTTCTTAGAGTGCTTAGAAAGCCCGGATCCACTCCTGGCAGAACTTGGCTTACTTTTGTTTTCTTTGGAGGGTGGGCATATCTGGGTCAACTCCTGGTTCTGCACACAGGTATTATTCCTGGGAAGGCTTGGGGGGACCATATGGGATGTCGGGGATTGAACCTGGATCATCATTCACATGCAAGGCAAGCACCCTACTTGCTGTACTATTGCTCCAGACCCCTGTCAGTGCTTGGCATTGGTGGCATTAATGATACAGTGGTTGGGCCAAGTGATGCTGGAGCTCCCCTGGGCCGCTCTGGTGCTGATCAGGGAATCCCCAGATGTCTGGCATGGCTCGGGACATTAGAAAAGTTGTTTCGACCTGAGTCACTACATTAACATTCCTGCTTAAAACACTCAGGGAGGGGAGTTACAGAAGAGATAATGCAGTGGGTAGGCACTTGCCTTGCACATGGATAACTTGGTTTTGATCCCTCACACCTTACATTGTCCCCCAAGCACTGCCAGGAGTGATTCCTGATTGCAGGAGTCATCCCCGAGCAGCACCGATGAATGCCCCAAAGTAAAAATGAAAACAAAACAAACACTTGGAATGGGTTGGGTATTGGAGAGATAAGATAATAGGCAAGGCACTTTCTCTGCATTTGGCCAACCTAAGTTTGATCCCTGGTACCCCATAGGGTCCCATGAGCTCCATAAAGAGAAATTCCTGAGTAGAGTATAGAAGCCTAGAGCGCAACTAGGTGTGGCCCCAAAGTCAAAAAGACAAACAAACAAGCAAAACCACTCTTGGGGGAGAGGGAACTGGAAATACAGTATAATGGATTTGGGTGCTTGCCTTGCATGAAGCTGATCCTGAGCACAGTGTGGTCTATTGAGCACTATCAGGAATGATCTCTATACAGAGTCAGGAGTAAGCCCTGAGCATCATTAGATGTGGTCCCTAACCCCCCTCAAAAACAAACAAACGGGTCCGGAGAGCTAGCACAGCAGCGTTTGCCTTGCAAGCAGCCGATCCAGGACCAAAGGTGGTTGGTTCGAATCCCGGTGTCCCGTGCCTGCCAGGAGCTATTTCTGAGCAGACAGCCAGGAGTAACCCCTGAGCACTGCTGGGTGTGACCCAAAAACCAAAAACAAACAAACAAACAAACAGACTAACAGGTGTTGAAGTAATAACATAGTGGGTAGGCATTTGCCTTGCATGAGAGGACAACCCGGGTTCCATCCCTGGCATCCAGGGGTTCCATCATCCAGTATCGTCTCCCAAGCCTGCCAAAAGTGATTTCTGAGCGCAGAGGGCGGCCAGAACAATAATGCAGTGGGGAAGTTGTTTGCCTTGCACATGGCTAGGCTGACCTGGCTTTTATCCTTGGCATCCCACATACTCACCAAGCTCCACAGTGATCTCTAAGCACCCAAGCCAGGTGTAAACCCTGAGCATCAAAACAAAAATGACCCCAGGTTTCTCTAGCAGCTAGCTGCTTAGGGCTGGCTCCTCATTCCTTTTCCCTAGGTCTAATTTGTCTTTGCAGGTTCCACCCTCTGGACTCCCAGAATTGCTCCCAACCCCCGACCTTTTTCTGACTGGCTCCTCAGTCTCTTCTCTGACTCCTACCAGGGGCCTTCCTCGGGTCCATGTGTTGGATGGATGCCCACTCCTTTGTCTTCACGAATCAATTGTATTTGACATCACTTGCTAGCTTTTTGCTTTAGGGTCATCAGGTTCCCAGAGCCCACCAGGACCACAGTCAGTGCTTAGGGCTAGATGGGTGCAGGGCATCAACTCAGGGCCTCATACACCCAAGGCAGGTGTTCCAGTCCTTTGAGCCACCCCTTCAGCTCCTATGCTTCATATTGGTTCCTATCTATGCTTCCCTATCGGTTCTCTACTCCAGGCAGGCAGTGGTTCTTGGATCTTGAGCTCTTAGGCAAGTCTGCAGCCCCAGACCAAGAACAATGGCAGAAGTTAATATGCGTGCTTGGAAAAAGCCTGGTTAGTGGTTAGTGGACTTCATAGTTCCTTCCTTCCTTCCTTCCTTCCTTCCTTCCTTCCTTCCTTCCTTCCTTCCTTCCTTCCTTCCTTCCTTCCTTCCTTCCTTCCTTCCTTCCTTCCTCCCTCCCTCCCTTCCTCCCTCCCTCCCTCCCTTTTTCTTTCTTCCTTTTTATCATGGTTGTTTTTTTTTTATTTTTGGTTTTAGAGCCACATCCAGTGGTACTCAAGGGTTACTCCTGACTTTGTGTTCAGGGATCACTCCTGGTAGTGTTTGGAGGACCATATGGAATGCCCAGGATTGAACATGGGTCAGCTGCATGCAAGAAAAGTGCTCTAGCCCCACCTACTGACTCTTTCAATGGGCCACTTTGCCACACTTTCTGCCACTCCCTAATATCTTCCTTGTTTGCTCTTGTTTTTCTCATGAAAGAGTGATATTTTCCAGGTTACAGGATCAAAAAGGCAAAAAATGAAAACAGATCCAGTTTATGCCACCCATATTCACTGGAACCCCTAAACTAGTGACCCTCCTTTATATATATAAAATCTTTAAGCACTATGATTACAAGCATTATTGTAGTTGGGTTTCACTCATAAATAGAACACCCCGCTTCACCAGTGCAATATTCCCATTACCAATGCCCCCCCTCCTTCCCTAACCCTTGCCTGTATTTGAGACAGGCATTCTACTTCTCTCACTCATTAAGATTGTCATGATAGGGGCCAGAGTGGTGGCGCAACCTGTAAGGCATCTGCCTTGCCTGTGCTAGCTAGGACAGACCACAGTGGACCATAGTTTGATCCCCCGGAGTCCTATATGATCCTCCAAAACCAGGAGCAATTTCTGAGTGCATAGCCAGGAGTAGTCCCTGAGTATCACCAGGTGTGTCCCCAAAACAAAACAAAACAAGATTGTCATGATAGTTGTTAATGTAGTTATTTCCCTAACTGCACCACTGCTCTTTGAGGTGAGCTTTATATTGTGGCCGGTCCTTCCAGCCCACATCTCTATTGGCTCTGGGGATTACTATAATAATGTCCTTAATTTTTCTTAAAACCCATAGATCAGGGGCTGAAGCAGTGGCGGAAAGCGGTAAAGCATCTGCCTTGCACACGCTAGCTTAAGACGGACTGCAGTTTGATCCCCCAACATCCTATATGGTCCCCCAAGCCGGGAGCGATTTCTGAGTGTATAGCCAGGAGTAACCCCTGAGCATCACCAGGTGCAGCTAACCCCCCCAAAAAAAAAACCCCACTATAGAACAGTGAGACTATTCTCTCTCCCTCCGACTTATTTTACTCAGCATAATAGATTCCATTTACATCCACGTATAGGAAAATTTCATGACTTCATCTCTCCTGACAGCTGCATAATATTCCATTGTGTATATGTACCACAGCTTCTTTAGCCATTCATCTGCTGAAGGGCATCTTGGTTGTTTCCAGAGTCTGGCTATTGTAAATAGCACTGCAATGAATATAGGTGTGAGGAACGGATTTTTGAATAGTGTTTTTGTGCTCCTAGGGTATATCCCTAGGAGTGGTATAGTTGGATCATATGGGAGCTCAATTTCCAGTTTTTTGAAGAATCTCCACATTCTTTTCCATAAAGGCTGGACTAGACAACATTCCCACGAGCAGTGAATGAGAGTTCCTTTCTCTCCACATTCCTGCCAGCACTGATTGTTCTTGGTTTTTGTGATGTGTGCCAACCTCTCTGACCCTCCTTTTTATTTTCAGGGGGGGGGGCACATCTAGTGGTACTTAGGGCTTACTCCTTTCTGTTCTGGTCTTTTTTTTTTCCTACTTTTCTTTTTTCTCTTTTTTCCACCCCTACCCTAAGCCTGCCAGCATAACAGGCCCATTTTAAGTTTTTTTTTTTATAAATAATATCTTTATTTAAGCACCATGATTACAAGCATGTTTGCAGTTGGGTTTCAGTCATAAAAAGTACACCCTTTTGGGGCCGGAGTGGTGGTGCAGAGCAGTAAGGTGTCTACCTTGCTGGTGCTAACCTAGGAAAGACTGCAATTTGATCCCTCCCAGCATCCCAAGCCAGGAGCGATTTCTGAGCACACAGCCAGGAGTAATCCCGGAGCGTCATCGGGTGTGGCCCCCCCAAAAAAGTACATCCCCATTCACCAGTTCCAACTTCCCACCAATGCCCCCATTTCCCTTCTTTACCACCCCTGCCTGTATTCCAGACAGGTATTCTATTTCTTTCACTCATACCGTTGACATGATAGTTGTTGGTGTAGTTATTTATCTAACTGCACTCACTACTCTTTGTGGTAAGCTTCATATCATGGGCCGGTCCTTCTAGCCCTCAGCTCTATTGTCTCTGGGCATTATTACAACAATGTCTTTTATTTTTCTTAAATCCCACAGATGAGTGAGACTATCTTATGTCAATCTCTCTCCCTCTGATTTACTTCATTCAGCATAATAGTTCCCATGTCCATCCATGTATAGGAAAATGTCCTGCCTCTGCACTCAGGAATCACTCCTGGCAGGCTCCGGGAATGTATGGGATGCCGGGGATTGAATCTGGGTCCATCCCGGGTTGGCCATGTGCAAGGCAAATGCCCTATCACTGTGCTATTACTCTGGCTCTTAGTGTTGGGTTTTTTTTAGATTTTTTGTTGTTGTTGTTGGAAGTGGGCCACATCCAATAGTTCCCAGGGGAACAATAGTTCCTGTGCTAGGACTGGGACACCCAGGGCAGAGCTCTCCCATGTTAAAGCACACACTCCAGACTTGCAGTGTTTCCCTCTCAGTTCTAGACCTGTGCTCTGCAAAGCAGTGTTAGTCTACAGAAACTTCCTGCTGGTTCACTAAAGAGCCATTGCTGCTTCATTTGATAGTTTTCAGTAACCAATGCTGATTGGCGCATGAGATGGCTGTAAAACATTGTTCCAGCACATTGCCGCTGAGTTTCTGATGCAGAGATGGGCTGGGTGAAGGACACATCGGTGAGTGAGATATTGAATGAGTCACTGACCGGTTTCCTCGTAGGATGTGGCTGGCTCTACTTCTACTGCCTGGCCTTCACACCATGCCACCATCATTGAAAGCACATCTCGGGGCTAGAGAGATATTACAACAGGCAAAATGCTTACCACCAACATGGCCAGGAGTATTTCCATGAAAATGGAGCCAGGAGAAAGCCCTGGGCCTAGGTGGGTATGGGCTATATAAAAAAAAAAAAGGCACAAACATCTAGAGGCCAGAGAAATAGTACAGTGAGTAGGGTGCTTGCCTTGCATTTGGCAAGCCTAGGTTCAATCACTGGCAACTCATAGTATGACCCCACTCACCCACACATACTCTGATTCTGCCAGGAGTGCAGAGCCAGGAATAAGTACAGATCATCACTGTGTGTGACCCTCCAAAAAAAAAGATAAAGAAAAGAAAGAGGACACATGTGCCAAATTGTTTCCTCCTTTACAGGGACCTCATTCAGTAGGGCTTAGGGACTCCTCCTGGTCCTGTGCTCAGGGATTGCTCCAGGTGGTGCTTGGGGCCCATGGCATTGAACTTGGCCTGCATGTGAAGCCTGTACTCTGTCCATTATGCTTTCTCTCTGACCCCTGCAGCCTTTCTTTGCAGCTTTCCAGGGTTGGTACAGATGCCAAGTGGCAGCTTAAGATGCACTTCTTTGTTTTCACTGCCAGGAAAATGGCCTTTTTCAAATTGTGAGTTAATGCTTATGATGTTTTACGTGAACCTTCTCCATTTCCCAGTTTCTGTTGACACGACCAGGATGCATTTCTTCAGACCACTACTCAGAGGCTGATCAAATTAGAAGGCTCCCTCTAGCAGGTGCTTTTCAGTTGGCCATGCTCCCACCACACCCCCTTGTCTTGTACCCCTCCTTTCCTCACTTAAACTGCCTGCCTGACCGCAGGGATATCTGAATCCATGCCTTGAAACTCCCAAATGAAATCTTAACTTCTGAATAATATTGTGGCATGTGGGGAGATGGAGGCTGTGTGGCCATATGGGTGAACAGGCCTTGAATGAAATTTGGGGTTTGGGTTCTTGTCCTCAGCCATACTGGCAAGAGATGATGCAGGGGCTCAGTAAGGACACCTGATCTTGGCTTACTGGAGTCTCGTGTGTACTTTCTCTCGTTTTCAGAACCCTGGGATGCACTTGTGAGAGGAAGCAGGCAGTGCGGAAGTATCAGCCTGGCTCTTCTGCCATTGGAAGAACCACAGCACCCCAGGACCCCAGCCCACAGACCTCTGCTGCCCACAGGATGGGAGCCTGGGAGCAGGGAGACTGGCCATGAGGGACTTCCGTGACTCCTCCAGGCAGACCACCAGCCCTGCACCTCCCAGACACACTCCGGCTCCAAGCCCCATCATGGACTCCAGACACAGCAGCCCCACTGGGGTTGGGGAAGGGGTGTCCTGTACTGAGGCCTCTGGTGGAAGCTTGGCCTGCCCTGCCCTGCCCTGCACGCTTCCCCCAGAGGCAACCGCCAAGGGGACCTCGGGGACCACTGTAGCTTCCGTCTCAGGGACACCCGAAACCAGCCTGGCTTCGAAGCCAGAGACTGCGTCCCCCGAAGAATGCGACCCTTCGCAGGCAAAATGCGACCCTCCGCCTTCGGGGAACAGGAATCCAGAGAAGAATGCCCAGAACCCGGCAGAGTCCACATCCACCGGCGAGCAAGTTCCTGCAGCCTCGAGAAAAGCTGACCCAGTGCTCATGGGAAAGCCAGACGCGGCTGTCGTGGCCACCAGGGAGTTTGCGTCTTGTGGAAGCCTTGGTCCCGGGACCCCGAAGAAGGAGACGCCCGGGAATACGGGAGAAGGGCTTCAGGCATCCTCCCCTCAGGGAGGCCCTACCGCTGGGTGCTCAGCCAAGATAGAGCCTGGAACTCCGGGAACGCTCGGGCCAGGCCCCGCAGACGCCGCGGTGCCCACGTCCTCAGCGGAGCCAGCGCCTGCCCCTTCGGGGGTGACGGAGGCCGGCTCCCTGGGCAGAGGCGCCCTGGAGGCGTCTGCCAAAGCAAACCCTGAGGTGCTGGGGGCGCAGGGTCTGGGCCAGGGCCCAAGGGAACCCGCGGGCGGGAGTGTGCACACCACCCTGGACGGTCGATCGGGGACGCCCTCGGCCCAGGCCGCGGTTATGGACGGAGCAGCCGGGGCGCCGCAGCCGGTCTCCCCCGCGGAGGAGGGCCCCGGAGGGGGGAAGCCCGTTTCTCAGGGGGACACCGAGGCCTCCTCGGGAAGGAAAGAGCCCGTGGCTGCTGGTCCGGGAGGGACCGGGGGCGTGGAGGCCGTGGGAGCTTCCCCTGCGGGCCACGCCGCGTCCTCATCCCCGTCCCCGTCCTCGGTGAAGGAGGAGAAGGCAGGTCCCAGTGGAGAAGGCGCCTCGGTGCGCCCTTCCGGAGAGGGGCCCCCCGGGGCTCTCGGGAAGACGCTCGGGGGGTCCTCGGGGGTCCCGGAGGGCGGCGGGGCGCGCGCGGAGCCCGGCAGCCGCGCGGGAGCGCAGGGCTCGCAGGAGGCGGCGGCGGAGCCGGGGACGGAGACGGGCACGGGCGGCCCGGGAGCCTCGCGGCCGGACTCGGACTTGGAGAGGGCGCGGGGGGGCGCCTCCACCCCCGGGCCCAGAGCCGCGGGGAGCCGCGCCCGTCGGAGCGGGGCCGGGACCGGACGCGCAGGGCCCGCCGCCGCCGCCGCCCCAGGACGCGGGCACGCAGGCGGGCGCGCCGGTGTGGGCGTGCGTGTCGGTGGCGCTGAGCCCCGTGGCGCCGGCGGAGGGCGCGGACGGCTCTGCCTTCGGCTTCCAGGCGCCGACGCGGCGCGACGCGGGGCTGCAGGTGTCGCTGGGCGCCGCGGAGACGCGCTCGGTGGCCACCGGGCCCATGACGCCGCAGGCCGCCGCGCCGCCCGCCTTCCCCGAGGTGCGCGTGCGGCCCGGCGCGGGCCCGACGGCGACGGCGAACCCCGAGGCGGCCGAGCCGGTGCGCGACGTGAGCTGGGACGAGAAGGGCATGACGTGGGAGGTGTACGGCGCCGCCATGGAGGTGGAGGTGCTGGGCATGGCCATCCAGAAGCACCTGGAGCGCCAGATCGAGGAGCACGGCCGCCAGGGGGGCCCCGCGCCCGCCCCGCCCCAGCCCGGCCCCGGGCCCGCCGCCCGCGCCCCGGGCCCCGCCAAGCGCCCGCCCGGCCTCTTCCGCGCGCTGCTGCAGAGCGTGCGGCGGCCGCGGTGCTGCTCGCGCGCCGGCCCCACGGCCGAGTGAGGCGCCCCGGCCGGCCACGCCCGCTTGCCGGCCTTCTCAGGTTCCCTCCGTAGCCCCGGGCGCCCCCAAAGACAGACAGACGCGCCCCGCCGCCCTCCACGGCACCCCGAGCCTCCTGGGCCCTGTCCCCGGCGTGCCTGGCCGGAGAGCGCAGGCGGACCCCTGGGACAGGGATGCTCAAGACCCCCACCCCTTCTTGCCCAGGGGAAACCGGCTGCCCACCAATCCCTAGGCGTGCCAGTTTGGGCCGCGGTGCCCCCACCCCGTCCTGGTGTGCCGGTGCATCCCAGCACGGGGCCCCAGGTGTGGTGTGCGTGAGTGAGTGCGTGTCCATGCGGCGGGCTGGCCCCGGAGCCTGGGCATCTTGCATGCTGATGGTGACCCCAACTCCTGTCGCCCCACCCCACGAGCCCCACGAGCCCCAGCTCTGTCTCCCGTCCTCTCCGACCCTGATTCCCAGAGAAGCCCCTGACAGGATAAAGGCAGCAGCGGCAGGAGTGACCCGGGCACAGTGGCAAGACGGAGTCCCAGAGGGGCTCTGTAAGGTGGAAGATCTGGGACATGATGCAAGCTCATCGCACCCCACAATTGTCCTTTAAAAGCTGCTCTCCAGCCCCTCCCCCACGTGCCGTGACCCCACAAAGTCCCCTGTGACCTCTCAGTACTCCTGCCTTCCCGGTCTCCATGGCGATTTTTAGCTACACGCTGTCACCGTCTACGTTGGTAATAAAATCTCCCCACAACCGTTTGTTAGTATGATTGGTTTCAAGAAGAAAAGGGCAGGGCACACGACGTGTTAAGTCAGGGCGGGGTTGGGGTGGCGGTGATGGGGCCTTTTCCGGGTGTAGGCCAGAAGCTGGGAGGCCCCGTCATACTTTCGAGTCATCGCTGATGTTCAGGACAGGGTTAGAGAAGGCCACTTTCTGCTGTCCACCTGCGCTCTTCTTCCTGTCAGAGAGCACCATGCTCAGAAGTCCTTCATCATCCTCCACCTGACTGTCCAGGGGTACTTTATCTGCCTTCTTCTGATTCTGCTTGGATTGCTTCTGTTGGAAGAGGAAAAGGGGGTGAAAGGGGAGCCAGGTGATGGTATCTGGGAGAGGGCCTGACTTCAGGCCCATAAGTAGAATCAGTGAGCTGGGGAAGTGTCCCACCTGCTCCTCCAGGGATCCTCTCGGCTGGTGCCGGTGGAGAGGTGGCCCTGCCTGAGCTCCCCAAAGTCCCCCACCAGACACCTAGCAAAAACATAGTCACAGCCCAGGGTCCTGTGACCTGCCTGAGGCCAGGAGATCATTTTTCGGTCTGGTGTGCCTGGCAAACCTCGCATTTGGGCAGTGGCTGGAACAGGTAAGATTGCATGACTGCTCTGAGCTCTCAGAAGTCTCCCCCACAAAAATTTGGGAAGATCAGCGAGGCAGGACACCAGAGATCTATAGGGAAAGGCCCCAATATCTTCCCACCCGGCCAAGTGAGAGGAGAGAGAGGCTCCCCAGGGTGGTCCCTGGGCCCGGAGACCCAGGATAACCAACTGATGCAGGAGAGAGTGGAGTGTCCACCACTACAGGGAAACATGCAAGTTGTCCTGGGCCTTCTTCCCTCTTCCCTGGTTGGGCAATTTGGCCTTCTCTGATTGCCCAATCCGAGCTATCTTCTGAGTGGACTATCTGGGCTCCTTCCTCAATGGACAGTTTTGGATGGGCTGTCTTAGTTCCTTCCTTATTGGACGGACGGTCCCTGAGGCTCTGCCCTCAACCTTTCCAGGGTCTATCCCCCAGTGCTCCTTGTCTCAGTCTACAGATCTGCTCCACACTGGGATCCCCAACTTCACTACCACTCTGGAGCTCAGCTTTGACTTCCACCAGAGCCATCTGCTTCGTGCAAGCTCGGATCTGCTAAGATGGTTACCTTCGGCCTTGATTTTCCCCAGCACAACTTTTACTTCCAACGCATCTTCTTTTCCTTTTGTGTTTTGTTTTGTTCTGTTGTTTGGGGACCACATCTGGCAATGCTCAGGGCTCT
Source organism: Suncus etruscus (assembly GCF_024139225.1). Classification (NCBI taxonomy): domain Eukaryota; kingdom Metazoa; phylum Chordata; class Mammalia; order Eulipotyphla; family Soricidae; genus Suncus; species Suncus etruscus. Next base: position 118,497,639 of record NC_064853.1, read on the forward strand.
GAGCTGAGGGATTACATTCTGGCAGAACCATTGGGTGCTAGAGATGGAACCCAGGTTGGTCACTTGTCTTACCTGCTGTACTATGTCTCCAGCTCTATCTCACCAGTTTCTAAATTGTATTTTATTTATTTATTTTTGGTTTTTGGGTCACACCTGGCAGCGCTCAGGGGTCACTCCTGGCTCCACACTCAGAAATCACTCCTGGCAGGCTCAGGGGTCCGGTCATATGGGATGCAGGGATTCAAACCACTGACCTTCTGCACGCAAGACAAACGCCTTACCTTCATGCTATCTCTCTGGCCCCTAAATTTTATTTTAATTTGGTTACCATACCTACTCATGCTCAGGGGACCATGCAGTGCCAGGCTCCTGCATGCAAAGAATCTGGTCCAGCTCTTTGACCCATCCTCCTGGCACCCCTTCTGTTTCTTACATATGTCAAGAGAGGACATGTGATTTCTAACTTTTGCTTTGCACCATGTGGTTTTCATAGGATTGAGCCTCATTAAAAATCCTGCATGGCGGGCCCGGAGAGATAGCACAGCGGCATTTGCCTTGCAAGCAGCCGATCCAGGACCAAAGGTGGTTGGTTCGAATCCTGGTGTCCCATATGGTCCCCTGTGCCTGCCAGGAGCTATTTCTGAGCAGACAGCCAGGAGTAACCCCTGAGCAACGCCGGGTGTGGCCCAAAAACCAAAAAAAAAAAAAAAAAAAAAAAAAAAAAAATCCTGCATGGCTGGATGTTTCAAACTTCACAGTTGAAAAAAAAAAAAACTGAGAACCTGAGGGGGAAAGTCAGTCCCCCAGAGAGACTGGGAATGAATGGAGGAGTAGGTAATGAACCTATTCCAAAACCAAGAAGGTCCCAAGGCAGATACAAGATGTGGCCAGGTCTACTGCAGCCTTTAGGAACTCTGTGTGAGCCCACTCCCTCAGAGAAATAAATACCCCAAGTCAAAAACCCCAGACATCATCTTGCCTTCCTTTCTGGCTTCTCCTTCTCCTTTCCCAGGTCCACAGAGTTTTCATCTAGGGAGTTGAGGCTGTGGGGAAGAATTGGAGTTTAAGTAGCTGGAAATTCTACCATTGTTTTCATTCCTATCATGATCACCATCACCGTTGTCACTACCATCGCCACCACCATTACTTTCATGATACCACCATCGTCACTACCGGTTACCACCACCATCTCCATGACTACCACCATCACGATTTCTACCACCACTCCCATAACCAGCACTTTCACTCCCATCACCATTTGATTATGACCATCATCACTGTCATTCCCACTCCTATCATCTTGATCGCCATCACCACCACTCTTGCCATTGCGATCAGGACCTCCATCCTACCACCACCTCCACCTCTCCCATTGTCCTCCCACCAACCCTCGCCAGCACTACCTCCACCAACACCACCTCCAATACCCTTCCCAGGGAGCCCTGCTGCAATGGTTACTACTCACCTGGTGCGGTCCATGTCACTGCAGGAAGATTGAGACTCGAAGCCCAGGTCCTTGGTGGCAAGGTTTAGCATGGGGTTGGCCCTGGAGAAAAGATGCAATCAAGCACCCATAAACCTCACCCACTCCAGAGGGCCTTTTCTCCACCCTTCTTCAACCCCCCACCCCCGACTCACCGGTCAGTGTTATACAGGTTAGTTCCTGGGATGGCCGAGGAAGAAGTGTTCACTCCGGCCACAGTCTGCCGAGCCTCCTTGGCAGCTTTTACAGCCCGAAGTTCTCGTTTGTAGCTGTGGAAACCGGGAGAGAAGGTCGGTGCTTAGCAGGCACAGGGTCCGCCCCACCACTGCTCTATATGCCAGTGCAGAATCTGAGAGAGTGGAATCATCAGAACCCTGGCAGGGCAGACTGGGCATTCCACCTCCTAGAGCACATGGGATTGGCCAGGGAAGAAAAGGGTTTGTCAAAAGCCACATATCCGGTCAATAGCCAGACCTTTAATTCAACTCCAATGGTGTTACTGATTGCAAAGATACTTAACAAGGGAAAAGAAGCAACAAAATATCTAAACACAATGTCAGAGGCACTGCCCTTCATAGGGGGTCACTGGTGGTGCTCTGGAAAGCAAAGCAGTCAGCCCATTGAACTATCTCTCCAGCCCTAAAGCAGCAATTATTTTTGTTTTCTGGTTCACACCCAATGGTACCTAGGGCTGACTCCTGACTTTGTGCCCAGCAATCACTCCTGGTGGAGTTCAGGAGACCATATATGGTGGTGGGAGTCAAATGTAGGTCAGTTATGTTCAAGACAAGCACCCTACCCACCGTATTATCACTGAGTCACTTGAAGGAATATGGGGTCCAAAGAATGGACCCAATTGTGGTATACTTCAAATCCTAGAGTACAAGCCAGGCTATGCAAGGAAGCAAGTTCCAGCCTAACTTGACTCCTTAAGGAGTGTTCTAGGGCTGCAGTCCTCAACACTAGTGGGCAGCCCCATTCCTGCCCTGCAAACACCTACATGGGTGTGACCCTGGCCCCATACTCAGTATTCAGTGCCCTCAGTGTGACTAAGCCTGGTTCTGGCCCAGCCCAACACTGTTCCAGTCCCAAATCTAGCACCATTGAGTGCCTGGATCCATCCCCCGTACTGCTGGGTCTAGTTCCCCTAAGGAAACACTATGAACCCAATATTGCCCGGGGTGAGAGGCACCACCAAGTCTTCTTGGGCTGAAAATAAAGCTGAGAGATGGAACATGCCCCAGCCACAGAGATCCCAGCAGGTCACTGGGATGGACAGGATAGCACTTCCATTTCCAAGCCCCAGCTCTTCCTCCACAGTGAAAAGCTGCAGAGGCACATGGGGAGAGGGGACACACACTCAGTAGGGCTATTGGGACCATGGGTGTCAGAGATGGAACTTGGGGTTCCCCTACACGGGCTCCAGCCCTCTGCACCATCTCTTTCGACTCCCGGTCCTTTTCCTTTTTTTTTTTTTTGGATTTTGAATCACACCCGGTGGTGCTCAGAGTTTACTACAGGCTTTGCTCTCAGAAATCGCCCCTGGAAGGCTCGGGGGACCATATTGGATGTTGGGATTCGAACCACCATCCGTCCTGGAGAGGCTGCGTGCAAGGCAGATGCCCTACCACTGTGCTATCTCTTTGGCCCCTCCCAGCACTTTTCACACCCTCCATTGTGCTGGCTGTGTAGCAGTGGGTGGGAGAGAGACCCCAGGGGCCCTCACCTCCTCCGCACACACACAAGAGATGTGATCATGATGATGATAAGCAGCACCAGGGCGATCCCCAAACCTATGATGACCCCGCTGAGCCTCTGTGTCACGTCTGAGTTCTGTGTGTCTTCGGAGCCCTAGAGAAGTAAGAGCAGGGGTTAAGGGGGTTCTGGTGTCTACATCCACCCCATTCTGTGACCTCTGCCCTGGCCCTTCTCACCAGCACCACCAGTCCCAGCTGCAGCAACTTCATCAGTGAGTCCTGGTCACCCCGGATCATCCTGGACACAGAACCCCACTTAGTCTTGAGGATGATGATGCAAGCACAGACACACGCATTCCCACCTCAGGCATCTGGCTCCCCTGTCCTGGCTCCCCCCCAAGACAGTCCCACTCACGTGCTCAGTTGGTCAAGTTTCAGAGCAGTGCCATTGGAGAAGACGAAGTATGCATCAAGGAAGGTGCGACCTTGGGCTCTGGGGCAGGGCAGGGGCGAAGGGTTAGCACCAAAGTGCCTGCCCCGGGCCCTTCCCACTGTGGGCTCTTGCCTTACCGCACACTGTTGTCTTTGTCCCGAATGCTCACGATGTAGACACTGGTCCTGGTTGCTTGGCCAAGAGCCCTGCCAAGAACACAAGGCTTACAATTGCTCAAGATAGGGGCTGAGACTAGGCCTGTGCTAGCACTCTGCCAGTGGAACTAAGCATTGTCAGGATTGGAAAGAGGTGGCCCCACTGGGTAAGCAGGGGTCACATTGGGGACACACTTTGAGGCTGTGTTTGCAACTTCAGGAATCAAGTGTTCTAGTGCAGTGGATCACATTTGCAAGTGGACATGGTAGCCCTTTGAGGCCTTTCTGCATGGTCAACTTTCTCCCAGGTAGAAAGGAGATGGGGTCCCAGACTATAATCAAAATGAGCAAAAAAGATCAAGTGTGGGTTGGGTTGGGGAGAAGGTCGAGAGCAATTTCATCCAGGTGCTGTCAGATCCAAGCTCTTAGGTTCTGTCTTCCCCTCTCAGGACTCTCCCAAGCCCCCAAACGTACTCCTTAATCTCCTCCACATTATCGCCCACTTCACTCTGGCTGGTGGAGAACTCCAAGGTTATACGGTAACTCTGATCCACAGTGAAAAGCTGCAGAGGCACAAGGGGACAGATGAGATACAAAGGGTGCAAAGGCTGGCAGAGGACACGGGAAGATGGCGGTAGCACCTGCAACTCACATTCAGGGTAGTTTCTGTTTGTAAGGGTGATCCAACAGAAGGAGTGTCCTGAGCCTGAACTGTCACTTCATAGGTGCCTTGGAGCTTGGAGTCAAGGCTGGTCACCAATCTAAGAATTGAAAAGGACATGCAAGTCTTGGACCCAAACAGGAGACTGATGGCAGCCACTTCCAAGATAGGATCTTGAAGTCCCACCCTGGCCCCTGCATGGCCCATAGTTACTCAATGCTGCCAGTAAACACGTTGGCCTCAGAGGAGGTGGTGACCCGGAAGCCATTGAAAGTTATCGTAGATCCTTCCTTAGGGACAAATTCCACTTTCTTGATGGAGAAGTGAATGATCCCATTTTTCCCTGAGTCTTTGTCTGTGGCCTGAAGCAAAAAATGATGACACTGGAGGTCATGCTGGCAACTGTTCCACACCGGGAGGCATTAGAGGTGAGGGGCCCCCGAAGCTCCCAGGAACCAAGGTCCCAACTCAGCCCCCTCTGTGGGTCTTTGTGGGAGAGACTCTCCTCCCTAGACTTCAGAAAGGGTGAGCAACTTATCCAGCTCAGACAGAAAGCACAGTGAGCTAGGTTTGAGGAGGTGGCTCAATACTAAGGCATTTTGAACTTGCATGTGTGAGGCCCTGGTTCCAGATCTGACACCATGTCCATAAACGTAGCCCCTTCAAAAAATAAAAAAGCCGAGGCCGGGAAGGTGGTGCTAGAGGTAAGGTGTCTGCCTTGCAAGCGCTAGTGTAGGACGGACAGCAGTTCGATCCCCCGGTGTCCCATATGGTCCCCCCAAGCCAGGGGTGATTTCTGAGCGCATAAGCAGGAGTAACCCCTGAGCGTCAAACAGGTGTGGCCCAAAAACCAAAAAAAGAACCCCCCCCCAAAAAAAAAGCCACCAAAAAGCAAAGGACCAGAATTAATTCAATCCTAAATAAGCAAATGGATAACTTAGCTCATTGTATTTTATTCTGTTTGGGGGAATATACCCAGCAATGTTCAGGGACTACTCATGGCTAAGCCCTCAAGGATCAGTCCTGATGATGTTTTTTGTTTTGTTTTGTTTTGGGTTTTTTTTTGGTTTTTGGTTTTTGGGCCACACCCAGTGACGCTCAGGGGTTACTCCTGGCTATATGAGACGCTGGGGGATAGAACCGAGGTCTGTCCTAGGCTAGCGTTGGCAAGACAGACACCTTACCTCTAGCACCACCGCCCCAGCCCAACATCCTGGTGATGTTGAGGGGAGTAGTCAGTACCAGAAATCAAACTTGGGCTTTCTAGAGGCAAGTCCATTGAGCTATTTTCCAACCTTGCTAAGCAATTGATTTGAATGAAGTTTGAATAAACTCAGACTCAACAGGCACCCCTAAAGAGGGCACTCAGATTTTCATTGTCTTGGTGCATGGTCTTGGGGTTATTAGGGTCCGGGACCACATCAGCAATGTTAGGGGCCCAAATGGATCAAACCAGGGTTCAAGGCATGAAAAGCAAGAGCCTTCACTTCTGCTTAGCCAAGTTGAGGATCTCTGCTGGAAGTGATCAGAGGCAAGGTTTTAGTTTAAGAAGCTGATTTAAAGAAAAGTATTTGGGAACTGGAGACAAAATACAGTGGTGAAGGCGCTTTTCTTGAACATGAATGACCAAAGTTTGGACTTCAGCATCCCATATGGCCCCCTGAGCCCCACCAGGAGTACAGAGCAGGAGTAAGTCCTGAACGCTGCTGATTGTGATCCCCCAAAAGTCAAACTAACAAAAAACAAACACTAAACAAAAACAATAAAAACATTTTGGGGAGCAGTGGAGAAACTTCACTAGGTAAAACCGGGGTAACTGACAAAGGGTGACGATGTACCTGGACAGATGCCACTTGCTGATTGGGTATCACCAGTTCCGGGATGATCACTACAAGTGGGGACGGGAAGAGGGTAAGTAGGCTAGAAGATGATGCCCACCCCCACCCTAAATGCTCCCCAGAAAACCAGATCAAGGCTGCTCCCTTTAACCTCTCTACTGCCTAGACCCCATCATAACTATCCACAACTTAGCGAGTTCATCCACCTCTCATGTGCAGATGGGGAAACTGAGGTCCAGAGAGAGTGGGGGAGGGGAGGTGCTCAAGTCAGATATGAATTTAAAAACAAACAGATACTTTCTGTTTGTTTTTTGTTTTGTTGGATTTTGGATTTTTAGGGGGCCACACCCAGTGATGCTCAGGGCTTGCTCTTCACTGCAGTCAGGGATCACTGCTGGCAGGTTTAGGGGAGCCTATAAAGCATCCTACCCACTGTGCGGTCTCTTCAGGTCTTCCCCCCTTTGTTTTCCTGTTTAACTCAATGGAGCTGCAGGACGAAGGGCTTTCTTCTTCTTTTCTATTTGTTTGTTTGTGTCACACCCGGCAGCACTCAGGGATTACTCCTGACCCTGGACTCAGAAATTACTCCTGGCAGGCTTGGGGAACAATGAGATGCTAGGGATTGAACCCAGGTCGACCGCACACAAGGCAAATGCCCTACCTGCTATGCTATTGCTCTGGCCCCCCAACTTTCCTCTTTTTTTTTTTAAGGGTTCATCTGTGGTCCAAGGAGGTTTATTTAAACTCCTAGGCTTTTCCTGGTCCTATGTGGGAAGAAAGGGAGCTGGCAGGGGTGGGGCTACTTACCGAAGGTTTTATTATTTTGCAGAAACTGGGGTGCGTTGTCATTTACATCCTGGATGGTGATGATGAGGCTTCCTGGGGGATGATATTGGTGGGGCTTGTCTCCAGAACAAGGCCTGACCCAACCACCCACCTTGCCTAACAACTCAGAGAGGGCAAGCAAACTGTCCAAGGTCACAAACCCAGAGACCAGCCCAGGGTCCTAGAGCTAGAGTACAGTGGGAGGACACTTGTTTTGCACTTGGAAGACCCAGGTTTGATTCCCTTATTCCCAATGTGATCCCCTGAGCAGTAATTCCTGAGTGCTCAGCCAGGAGTAAGCCCTGAGCACCACCAGGTGTAATCCTCCTCAAAAAGATCCCTGGCCAGGTAAGTCTCATCAGGTGGGTGAAAGACCTTGGCCTCAGATTCCTCATCTATAAAATGATAGGGGAGCATTTGATTTGTCTGGTTCTTAGGACCCCAGTATTCCCTTGGACCCCAAACTCTTCTGAGGAATGCCATCCTCCCCAAATGAAAAAATGCCTCTGATGTGGCTGGCATAGGATTCCATATATGTTGTAACTCTTCTTTTGGTTTCTGTTTTGGGGCCACACCCAGAAGTGCTCTGGGCTCTACACTCAGGGACCATTCCTGATGGGGCTCAGGGAACACTATCGGGTGCTGGGGACTGAACCCCGGTCTGTCATGTGCTAGTAAGTATCTTCCTCTATACAATCTCTCTGGCTCATGAATGTTTTGTTTGTTTGTTTGTTTGTTTATGAGTCACAACCAGTGGTGCTCAACACTTAGTCCTGGCTCTCTGCTCAGGTATCACTCCCAGAGAGGCTCAGGGGACCATGTAGTGCTAAGGATAGAATCTGGGGTTCCGCCAAAGAGATAGCATGGAGGTAAGGCATTTGCCTTTCATGCAGAAGGACGGTGGTTCGAATCCTGGCATCCCATAGGGTCCCCTGAGCCTGCCATTTCTGAGCATAGAGCTAGGAGTAACCCCTGAGTGCTGCCGGGTGTGACCCAAAAACCAAAAAAAAAAAAAAAAAAGAATCTGGAGTTCTTCCATGCAAAGTATACACTCAGCTCATTTTGAGTCTTCTTCCAAGTCTAGGCTCTAGTTCATGCAAGGTAGGGAATCCCAATTCAGGTGTTTTCACCTTAATAGCTTGCAGATGCCCCAAACCGGACTCCCTCACCATTGTTGCTGAAAGCCAAGAAGTTTCCGTCTGTCTTTTCGTCATAGGCTCGCACGACCAGTGTCACCTGGTTACAGGTCTCGTAGTCTATAGCCTCGCTCTGATTGATGACTACAGTGCCATTGGGCTGCACATCAAACCAAGTTGAACACAGGCTGCCCACATCCTTGCCATCCTTGGTACAGAAAACATTCACCAGTTGGATCACCACCTGGGCCGTGGAGTCTGGGTCCACGGCCTTCACCGTCGCCACCTCGCCATGCTGTGACCCATTTTCAGCCACGATCACGCCCTGGAGTGATTCAGCCACCAGAACGGGTGGTTCATCGTTCACATCTTGCACCCACACAAGCACGTTTGCTGTGGCTGAAGAGCTTCCAGGATCTGGGTTCTCTGCCATCACACTGAAGTTGTAGAGGCTCTGGCTCTCGTAGTCCAGACTCACATCGGGGGGCAGCCAGAGTAAGCCCTCGGCCATCCCGTCTTTCAACGCTGGGACGCCTTTAATGATGAAGTTTTGTGATCCATTTCCCGACAAACTAAAGCTAATGCGGTTGTTGGCCGTTGTCTGATCTGCATCTGAAGCAGTTATCTCACCCACCTGGACATCTGGGTACCAAAAAAAAAAAAAAAAAGCCTTCTGGCATCAGAGCAATAGTACAGTGGGAAGAATGCTTGCCTTGCATACAGCCAACTCTGGTTCCATCACCAGCATCCTAAAGGGTCCCCTGACCCCACCAAGAGCGACCCCTGAGTGCAGAGCCCAGAATTAGGTCCACCTACCCCTGGGCCTACCCCAGTGCTTCTCAAATAGTGGGGCACGCCCCCAGGAGGACCTCGAGGCTCTGTAAAGGGGGGCACGTTTGACCTCTGCAAACACTGTCCTAACAAGCTAAGCCCCATGTTATGTCTCTATGTTTCTGGAGCTGAGAGTTGCTGTGTCCTGCTTCAAACCCCGCTTTGAAAAACTATGCATTGCAAAACGTTCTCATTATAGCCATTAATCCAGACATCACCTCTGATTTAAAAAAAATCAGCTCAAATTATTTTATATATTTTTGTTTTGCAGGTTAAAGTTTTTTTTAAATAAAGATACTATTTATAGTCATGCAGGGGGCCGCAAAAATGTTTTCTTCTTCCTAGGGGGGGCATGACAGAAAATAATTGAGAAGCACTGGCCTAGTCCAAAAGCAAATAAAGCTTTCTGTCTTCATCTCCAATCACATTAGCCCCTTGCCTAAGGGGTACTTACTTGACACTCTCTCATTTACTGAGAACTTGTAGTTGGAGTTGCTAAAGACGGGCACATTGTCATTGACGTCCTGTGGACAGACATAGAAGTGAGCTCAAAGAACTCAGCAGCCCCCAAGATTAAGCCTCCTCGGAATCTTTGTTTGTTTGTTTGTTTGTTTGTTTGTTTTTTGGGCCACAGCTGGCGGCACTTAGGGATTACTCCTGGCTCTGTGCTCAGAAATAGCTCCTGGCAGGCTCAGGGGACCATATGGGATGCCGGGATTCAAACCACCCTTGGTCCTGGGTCGGCTGCTTGCAAGGCAAACACCCTACCGCTGTGCTATCTCTCCGGCCCCGCCTCCTCAGAATCTGGCTCAGAAACCAACCCTCCCTACTGGGTGTCTGAACCACTCCTAGATCACACACACTTGGTGTTCAGAAGTCTGGTGAGGAGCCAGGATGATGGCTCAAAGGGCTGGAGCATGGGCTTTGCAAAGCTGAATTCTGCATTTGATCCTCAGCTCCCCATGGTTCCCAGAGCACTGCTAGGAGGAACCTCCAAGCACCGTGCTGGGAGGGGAGAGCCTCTGGAGTTAGTTCCTGCCTTCGAATCAGCCAATATAATGTACTGGCACCCATTATTCTGATGTCTCTGTGATGGCCCTTTGTTCCAGAGAAATCCTACAGAGAGGAATCGCTTGCCTTGCATGCCATAGGCCCTGGTTGATTCCTAGGACTGCATATATTCCCCCAATACTGCCAGGGGTCAATCCTAAGCATAGAGCCAGGACTAGGCCCCCAGTTCTGCTAGATGTGGTCCAAATCTCTCCTTCCTAAGCAAAGACCCTTTGCCCATGTGTGACCTTGCTCTGTCTTATGGACTGGGAGAGATGGGTCCTAAGAACCAAGCAGGATACTTGAATCCCACTGCACCTCATTGTGTCTTTGTCTCTTCATTGATAGCATAGTAAGGACCCATCCTTTCTCTCTCGCACAGAGGATACAAATACTAATGGCTGAGGCTAGAGAGCTAGTATTGAGGGAAAGGCTCTTGCCTTGCATGCCGACAACCCAGGGTTCCAGACCCACCCCTTCCCACCCCCCCACCCCCGTACTACATAGAATCCTCTGAGAGCCACAAGGAGTGTTGACTGAGGACAGAGCCAGGAGTAAGCCCTTGAGCACTACCCAGTGTGGCCCCGAAATAAAAATAAATAATGATGGTGATTTCTTCTCTTTGCCTGAAAGTGGGGTTGGGGTGGGGTTCAGCTAGAACTTGATTAAGGGTCAGTAGAGGCTGACTAGAGAGGTCCTCAATTCAGGGCCCAACCTGTCCAGCATCCAGGACAAGCCCAGCCCTAGGACACACCTGTATTCTCCAGGTCCTGCCCCAGACCATACTCCCAACACACCCCTGACAGGACATGCCTCTAACCCTACAAACCCTTCCCAAGACCATACCCTGATGCCTGCCCAGGCACAGGCCCCTCCCTGGCTGAGCAGGCTTTACCTCCACAGTGATGGTGACATTAGCCACGGTACTTAGGACTGGGTCACCACAGTCACTGACGTTCACCTTCAACACAATACGACCATTCAGCCCCGGGCTGATGGCTTCTCGATCCAGGGGCTTCAGGTTGGAGAGGCACCCTGTGGCATTTATTGAGAAATTCTGGCTGTAGGTACTGTTTTCTAGACTAAACTTCAGGAGACTGTTGTTGGTTCCTGGCTGGTCATCATCAGTTGCCTGTGCAGAGATGCAGGATCAAGCGTGAGCCACTGGACACTTCCAGCAAACCCCAGCCCAGCCCCTGCCTAACAGTCTAATCTCCGCTGCAAGGCCAAATCATGAAGGGGTAGAATCAATCTTCCCTTTAAGGGAGTCAGATTTAAGGTCTTTTTGGAAGGGGTACACCTGGGATGCTCAGGGGTTACTCCTGGCTCTGTGCTCAGAAATCACTCCTGGTGGTAATTGGAGGACCACACGAAATGCAGATCAAACCTGAATTAGCTGCAAGCAAATGCCATAGCCATTGTTTTATCGGTCTGACCCCATAAGGTCTTTACAGTTCAGGATCCAACCCAGGGCAAGTTCATATGTAAAGCATATGTCCAACCCTGTGGTTTCTCTTTGGTTTGGGGTATTTTTTTTTGAGGGTCACACCCTGCAGTGCTCAGGGGTTACTCCTGGCTCTGTGCTCAGAAATAATTCCTGGCCAGCCCTAGAGACCATATGGGATGCCAGGAATCGAACTTGGGTCTGTCCTATGTTGGCTGTATGCAAGACAAATATCTTACTGCTGTGCCATTACTCCGGCCCCTCTCTTTGGTTTTAAATTTTTGTTTGTTTTGTATTTTGAGGGGAGTCACACCTGGCAGCACTCAAGGGTTACTTCAGGCTCTGTTTGTGCTCAGAAATAGATCCTGGCAGGCACGGAGGAACATATGAGATGCTGGGATTCAAACCACTGTCTGTCCTGGATCAGCAGCATGCAAGGCAAATGCCCCACTGCTCTGGCTGTTTGTTTTGATTTTTGTCATTGGACTTTTTTTGTTTTGTTTTGTTTTGTTTTGTTCGTTTGTTTGGATTTTTGGGTCACACCCGGCAGTGCACAGGGGTTGCTCCTGGCTCTATGCTCAGAATTCGTCCTGGCAGGCTTGGGGGACCATATGGGATGCTGGGATTTGAACCACTGTCCAACATACAAGGTAAATGCCTTACCTCAATGCTATCTCTCCAGCCCCAATTTTTGTCTTAGGACTTTTAAAAATCTGGTGATGTTCAGGGATCACTCGTAGCAGGGAATGAGAGACCATATAGGGTACCAGAAATCAAAGCCAGCTCAGCTGCATGCAGAACAAGCACCTAATCCACCTAATCCATTGAATCTCTCCAGCCCCTTATTTTATTTTGGAATATGTTAGCACAAAATCTTTTTTGGAGTATGTCAAAGACCTAAATCATAAAAAAGGAATATGTAAAGAGGCCACAGCGATAGTATAGCAGGTAGGGTGCTTGCCTTGCACATGGCCAACACAGGTTCGATTCCCAGCATCCCTGAGCCCACTAGGAGTTATCCCTGAGCATTGCTGAGTGTTTCCCATAAACACTGAGAGAAAAAGAGTGTGTGAGAGACAGAAGAGAGAGAAAAGAGGAGAGAGGAAGGGAGAGATGTAAAAGGCTGGAGAAAATGCATGGCATGTAGGAGACTGGGTTCTATCCTCAGCACCTCATGGTCCCTAAGTAATGCTGAGAGTGACCCCTGCGCACTGAGCAAGAAGCAATTCCTGAGCAACATCTGGGCTAACCCCAAACACAAAACAATCCAATAACATACAGAGCTCATGTCTCTGAGAACTGCTCTGGGCTAACCCTGTGTTGAGCACTCTGTAGCCATTTAGCTCATGATTCCCCCAACGACCAGAATCAACATCACTTTCCCCCCAAAAGAAAATGGAGACCCAGGGAGGCCACATGACTTTCTCGGTGCCACACAGTAGAACTCAGATTTCAACCCCATCGCCACACCTGCCACCGAGCCCTCATCCTGCCTACCTTGATGCATTCGGAGACTGTGCTGTTCTCTCCCTCTTTGACAAAAATGTTATAGGAGCCAATAATCTTGGGGGGGTTGTCGTTGATGTCCTCCAGGAAGACCTGCACGTTGGTGGTGTTGGATAGCCCTCCATTGTCTTTGGCCTCCAGTGTGAGGTAGTACACAGCTTGTGCCTCTCGGTCTAGCAATGTGCAGTTTTTTGCAGTTATTTTTCCTGAAGTAGAGTTAACCTCAAAGACATCGGCCCTGTGCAGGAAAGCCAGATTTAGAAGAAAAAAAAAAGATTTTTCTTGTTGTTTGGGCCATACCTGGCGGTGCCCAGGGCTCACTCCTGGCTCTGTGCTCAGAAATTGCTCCTGGAAGGCTCAGAGGACCAGTCACTTGGGATGCCAGGGATCGAACCCAGGTTTATGTCGTGCAAGGCAAATGCCCTGCCTGCTGTGCTATCACTCAGGCCTCGTTTCTTTTTCTTTCTTTTTTTTTTGGGGGGGGAGGGAGGTTTGGGCCACACCCGGTGATGCTCAGGGGTTCCTCCTGGCTGTCTGCTCAGAAATAGCTCCTGGCAGGCACAGGGGACCATATGGGACGCCGGGATTCGAACCAACCACCTTTGGTCCTGGATCGGCTGCTTGCAAGGCAAACACCGCTGTGCTATCTCTCTGGGCCCCTCGTTTCTTTTTTTAAAAGCACATCCATTACAACCGTGACGCCATAAGTTAGATCCTTGGTGTTCTCCACACGCACATAGCATGGTCCCTGTGATTCTGGGACCCCAGCATGACAACTAATAAGTCTTCGATTTTCTGCTCAGCCAGGGCAGGTGAGATTCAATGAAGGTGAGACTCCTGGCAAACAAACTCTGCCACAGCTGCGTGTGCCCGCATGTATATGAGTAGAGCTCTTTTGGGGAGACTAAAAAATAGGCACACCAAAAACAAACTTGGGGGTAGTGTTTGCCTTGCACTCAGCTTTCTTGGGTTTGATCCTCAGCACCCCATATGGTCCGCTGAGCCTACTAGGAGTGATTTCTGAGCACAGAGTCAGGAATATGGTCTGAGCACTCTATTTGTGGTCCATCAAAAAGAAAAGAAAACATGCCAAAATATAAAAAATAAAATAAACGTAGAGCAGGGCCAGGGAAATGGCACAGGAGTTGAGGGACACACACTTTGCATGCATAGGATTCCAGTCTAATCTCTGACACACAAACACACATCCCAAGGGTTCAAACTACACTGCATCATTGAGCCTAGCATGGAATCATCCAGCCTTGTGAGCTGAGTGTGGCCTTGAGTAACCCCCAGGCTCTCAGAGCACTGCTTGGGAGACCCCTTCAAAGCAGAAAAACTAGGTTGCCAAAGCAAATTTGAATCTCAGGTAAACTTAAAATAGTACAAAAGGAGAGAAATTGAGGCAGGTAAGGCTTCTGCCTCACATGCAGCCTGCCTGGGGTGCAATCCTCAGCATTTCAGATAGTCTCCTGAGTCAGCCAGGAGTGATCCTTGAGTACAAAGCCACGAGTAATCCCTGAGTACTTCTGGGTATGATACCATCTCCCCAAATAGTGTAAAGGCCAGAGAGATCATACAGTGGGAAAGGTACTAGCTTTGCACATGTCTAACCTGAATTTGATCCCCACACTCAATATGGCTGCCCGAGACCCGCAGGAATAAGACCCGAGCATAAATGACTGTGCCCCTCCTGCCAAAAAAATTAATGAAGGAAACTAACACAGTTTTTGCAAGGCACTCATATTGAAATTACATTTTTATTTTCTTTTTTTTTTTTTTTTTTTTTTTTTTGTGCCACACCCAGCACAGGGGTTACTCCTGGCTCTATACGTAGGATCTGGCAGACTTGAGACCGTATGGAACGCCGGGGATTAAGCTCAGATCAGCTGTGTGCAAGACAAATGCCTTGCCTGATGTGCTATCACTATGACCTCAAACTTAAATTTTTTAAAGCCAATTTGGGGAGGCTGGAGAGATAGTAATTGATAATAACTAATAAAATGCTTACCTTGCACATGGCCAAACTGGGTTTGATCCCCGGCGTCCTACATAGTACTCTGAGCATGGCCAGAAGTTATTCCTGAGTGTAGACTCAGGAGCAACCCCTCACAAAATCACCAGGGCATGTCTCCAGAACCAAATTAATTTTATTTTTTGGATTTTTGGGCCACACCCGGTGATGCTCAGGGATTACTCTGGCTATGCACTCAGAAATTACTCCCGGTTTGGGGGACCATATGGGACACCAGGGGATTAAACTGAAGTCTGTTCTGGATCAGCTGCATGCAAGGCAAATGCCCTACAGCTGCACCATTGCTCCAGGCCCCATATTAAATTTTAGGGGTCACACCCAGCAGCGCTCAGGGGTTACTCCTGGCTCTATGCTCAGAAATTGCTCCTGGCAGGCTCGGGGGATCATATGGAATGCCAGGATTTGAACCACCATGCAAGGCAAATGCCCTACATTCATGCTATCTCTCCGACCCCCAAAATTAATTTTTTTAATAAAATAACAAATCCTTTAAAGAATATAGTAGATAAGGTGTTTGCCTTGTATGTAGTCGACCCAAGTTTGATTCCCATTGCCCCCAAAAACTCCCCTGTGTCTTGTTAGAAGTAATCCCTGGGCTCAGAGCCAGAAGTAAACCCTGAGCACAACTCAAAAACCAAAAAGTAAATAAAGGAAGATGTAAATCGGGGTCCTATGTACCTGCCATCACCCATTTATTCCCTCCTCCACACACAATGCTTTCCTTACCCACTTCCTGGAAGCAGTGTATAGTTGATCACACTCTGTTCATCCTTGTCATAGGCCTGTAACACAGACAAATACACAAGAGAAAATTTGCAGGGCACAGTCCTTGAAAGGGACACCCTGTTCTGTTCCCAGCCCTAACAGAAAAACACCTCAGATTCTCACAGAAGCAACTCCAACACGGGCCACCACCCTCAGACAGACAAAGGCAGGACAATCTATGTTATATATGCTATCTTCTTTATATATATTTACATATATATGCTAAATATGTCATATATATTTGCACACTCACTGTGATATTTTGGCAGACGACATCATCCTTACAGTGCTCCTTGACAGTGCAGTTGTACAGGCTTTCGGGGAAGGTGGGTCTGTGGTCATTAATGTCTCGAAGGTGTATGGTCACCCAAGCTTTGGTGGTATTCCCACTGGCTGTATCAGTGGCCATGACCTGGGCACAGGGGAAGCAACCTCAGGGGAAGCATAGAAGTAAGAGGGCCCAGGGATCATGCTCCCCAGCTCCCTGGAATACCCCTTACCTGAACCTCCATCTTTATTTTTACTTCATAGTCGACCAGTGATGGATTTTTCACCAGCACCTGCACTTCAGTTGAGCCCGCAGCACGCTCTGGGGAGACGCTAAAGGCAGCAGCATCAGGACCCTCAAGGCTCAGCAGGAAGGTTCCATTATTACCCTGTGGAGGTGGGGCTGAGTCGCAGGAGCCCCAACCACTGCTAGGCACCCCCACACGTCTGCCTCCCAACCCTGGCCACAGGGAGCTGGTGGAGCATGGCCAGCTACCATTTCAGAAGACAATGGAATGGGGTCAGAGTAATAGAAAGCAGTAAAATAGGGCCCGGAGACATAGCACAGCGGCGTTTGCCTTGCAAGCAGCCGATCCAGGACCTAAGGTGGTTGGTTCAAATCCCGGTGTCCCATATGGTCCCCCGTGCCTGCCAGGAGCTATTTCTGAGCAGACAGCCAGGAGAAACCCCTGAGCACCGCCGGGTGTGGCCCAAAAACAAAAAACAAACAAACAAAAAAAAAACAAAAAGAAAAAAAGAAAGCAGAAAAATAGGAAAGCAGAGAGGGCACTTGCTTTGCATGCAGCCAGCTTGGGTTCAATCCCCCACATCCCAATGGGCCCCTGAGTCAACTAGTAGTAATTTCTGAGGGCAGAGTCAGGAGTAAGTCCTGAGCTCCACTTGGTCTAGCCCCCGCTACATCCTCCCCAAAAAAGAAGACACTGGGAGCAAGAGAAGCCTGGAGGGTGCTGGGAATTTATGCACTAACCAGTCCCTAGGTTTTGGGGTATGGGAGCCCACTAGGATACAGGAAACAAGGTCTGGACACCACGCATTGCCATTAAGCACTATTCTGAGCCTCTTGTAACTTTAACCCCTCAGCAATCCCACACTCACATCAACAACCATCATCACCCAATAGCACCAATAAAACATCCAAACCATCACCCAACATCATAACAACAATCAATACCACAATGTCACAACACCAATGCCATTAACACCATGACAATACTCAATACCATCAATACTATAACAACATCCCAAACCCATACAAATACCACCAATGCACACTGATACTGACACCTAAATTTCATACCACTAAAACCCATCTATATTAATATCAAATACTGCTAACAACCCAAAACCCAACATTCACACCAACATCAGCACTCATAGTAACACCCAACACAGCAACACCCTACACCCAGGTCAATATCTAACACCCAAAACCCATAACAAAACTAAAAAACATTCCAACACTCAAAACCATCACTATCCAGTTCCTCCACTAGTACCTGCCACCAGCACTCTACAACCACACTAAGAGTAGCCAACACCAGCCATACCGAATTCCCATCCATTACCCAAACCATATTTACTCCAGTCACTGCCATCCATCAATTCAACACTCCGCCCAGTTACTTTCACCTAACACCATATTCCACTCTGCATTAAATGTCAACTCAGTATCACTAAGTACTATTAAATGCTACCCATTCGTTATCATTAAATATCACCCACATTTCATAACATTCAGTACCTTAAGACATTAATATACTTAAGATACCTTTTTAAAAATGAGGCTGGAGCAATTAGCACAGTGGGAAGGGTGGTTGCCTTATATGCCTTATATGCAGCTGACCCAGGTCTTATCCCTGGCACCCCATCTGGTCCCCTGGGAACTACCAGAAGTAATTCCTGAGTGTAGAGCCATGAATAAGCCTGTGGGGAGTAATCCCTGGGCATCACCAGGTGTGGCCCAAAAACAAACAAAAATTTATACCTAAATTTATATCTATTCCCCTCTGTTAAACTATTCTCCATCCCTACCAGTGCCCTGAGCACAAGGCCACTCATCAGCTTGACATCAGCTACTATTGGTGAATACCATGCCACACCCACTACTAACATTCCAGAGTTCACTCTGCCCCCATACCATGTTCAGTCGCTCATCCTCCCAGCTCTCTTCCTGTATTGTCCGAATGTTAGGGTGAACCTACCTTATCTGGGTCATAGACCACCATGGTGAGATTGTCGATGGGGATACGGGTGGATGCATGCTCATCCACAGAACCAGAAAAGTTATGTTGCTTTAATTGGGGTTCGAAAGAACAGTCCGGGAGGCTGCAGTTAAAAAATTCAGGATCATGATCATTGATATCTGTCACTCTCACTGTCACCCATGTGCTTATGCTGGCCTTCTGCCCAAATATATTCTCATTTTCCTCGGTGGCCTAAAAGCAGAACAGAGAACACAAAACTAAAGTCAAAGAACAGAAACTCATGGGGTTGGAGAGATACACAGTGGTTAGGGCACTGACCTTGCACATAAGTGACCCAGGTTTGATCCCCAGACACCCTGTGGTCCCCTGAACACCACCAGGAGTGATCCCTGCGTGCAGAGCCAAGATCCAGTCCTGAGCACAGAGCTAGGAGTGATCCATGAGCACTGATGGATGTGACATCACAAAGAAAAGTAACATCAAATAGCCAGACTCAGACATCAGAAGTTGAGAAGTGATGATGCATAAGGGGTGTGGATCTCTTACCGTCACCAACACCCGAACCTCTTCATTCTCCTCCAGAAGTTCCTCACGGTCCAAGGAGCCATCGACTTCAATCACTCCACTGGAAGGATCAATGCGAAACCAGCCAGGCTTGGTGGAGTCTGAGGAAGGGAGAAGGGACATGCAGCATCTCTACTCACAGGGTTCCCCCACCCTCCCCTGTCCCCACCCAGCCCGGGATGCCCCCAGTTCTCACTCGTGATGCTGTAGACCAATTTCCAGTTGAGACCTTTGTCACCGTCCTGAGCTTCCACCCTCAACACAGATGTTCCCTAAATGGTCACATGATGGGGAAGGGTAAGCGCAACACTTTTCCAATTCTCATCTTTCCCAAAAACCCTCCTGGTCCTCTCCAGACCTGGATTGCATCCTCAGCCACTGAAGCAGAGTAGAATTCCTTAAGAAATTGGGGGTCTAAGTCGGCCTCATCGATCACGGTGATGGACAGGTAGAAAGGCGTGGAGCACTGGGTATAATTTTTTTCACCTTTATACTCGCCCCCTGAATCCTGTGGGGAGACCAATCCTCTGTGAGCCCAGAGATGGGCTCCCAGATCACCTTACCCCCATGTCCACCTGCACCCCCACTCACACAGGCTCCAAGTTTCAGCTGATAGGAGGAACTCTTGTTGTTATAGCTCAAATTGCCTTTGAGAATGATGGAACCATTCTTCTCTATGGTGAAGAGTTCCTTGGTCTCAGCGTTGTTGGGGATAAACTAAGGTAGAACATGGTCAGATTAGGCCCCACTTTTCCCCACAACCAGCTCTGTTCCCAGAGACACTTCTGAGAAGCAAAGGGCTGAATGGAAAATTGCTCTAGCTAGTAAACCAGGGGTCACACACATTGTCAGTAGTTTGGGGTTTGGGTTTGAATTTGGTTTTTGAGCAGTCCATGGGGCTTGCTCCTGGCTCTTTGTCCAGGGATCACTCCTGGTGAGGCTCAGGGCAACCTATGGGATGCTGGGATGGAACCCATATTGACTGCATAGAAGACAGTTTCCTTCCCTGCTGTGGAATATCTCTGACTCATGTCTGTGTGGCTTCTGTTCCTTTTAGTCTTGTTTTGGGGCCATACCTGGAGGTGCTCAGGATTTCCTCCTGGCCCTGTGCTCAGGAATCATTCGTTTTGAGCTCAGAGACCCTATGGATGCCAGGGATTGAACCCGAGTCAACTGTGTGCTAGGAAAGCACCCTTCCCATGGTACTATCTCTTTGACCATCTGCTCTTAAGTCAGGACAGAAGCCAGAAGGAGACACACCAGACTTCAAAGTCCATCCACAAAAAGGACTTGATGCCTTCCCCAGGGCGGTAGGGCCAAATAGGGTTGACTGTGGGGAGCAGTCCATTCCCAGTTAAAGGAGGCTGGGAATGGAGCAGGACCACCCCTACTGCCATTCCCCCCCTCCCCCCCGCAAGGAGAGAGGGGTCCCTGCTGGAGTGTAAAGTGCTGCCTCTGGTGGCTTTTTTTTTTGTTTTGTTTTGTTTTGTTTTGTTTTGTTTTTGGGCCACACCCGGTGATGCTCAGGGGTTACTCCTGGCTGTCTGCTCAGAAATAGCTCCTGGCAGGCACGGGGGACCATATGGGACACCGGGACTCGAACCAATCACCTTTGGTCCTGGATCGGCTGCTTGCAAGGCAAACGCCGCTGTGCTATCTCTCCGGGCCCCTCTGGTGGCTTTTAAGGAGTCTGCCCTTACCCCATCGATGTAGTAGTTCACGACACCTCCCGAACCTGTGTCTGGGTCTGTCGCAGTCGCATTGTACACCACGGAGCCAGGCGGCAGGGTCTGTCAGGAGAGAACCTTTAATATGAGCAGCAGGAGGAGAAGCAGACAGGAAAGAGGCCCCAGAACCACAGGGATAGAACCAGCAATTTCTTTTGGGGGCCAGATGTCATTTCTGAGCCCAGAGGCAACCCTGAACACCGCTGGGTGTGGCTGAAAACCAAATGCAGTCAGAGCTCTCTGCAACGAGGCCGCAGCCGGGATGGCTGGCCTCATTCTCCATCCTCCAGCGTTTGGTCTGTTTGGGGGCCACGTGTAGCCATGTGCAGGGCTTACTCCTGGCTCTGCATTCAAGAATTACTCCAGAAAACCAAAACAAACAAGCAAACAAAACAATGAAAGTAGGGGCCGGGCAGTGGCGCTAAAGGTAAGGTGCCTGCTTTGCCTGCGCTAGCGTTGGATGGACCGCGGTTCGATCCCCCGGCGTCCCATATGGTCCCCCAAGCCAGGAGCAACTTCTGAGCGCATAGCCAGGAGTAACCCCTGAGCGTTACCGGGTGTGGCCCAAAAACCAAAAACCAAAAAAAAAAAAAAAAAAAAAAACAATGAATGTAAGTCCCGGGGCCTGGAAGGTGGCGCTAGAGGTTAGGTGTCTGCCTTGCAAGCACTAGCGTAGGACGGACTGCGGTTCTATCCCCCGGCGTCCAGTATGGTCCCCCCAGGCCAGGAGCAATTTCTGAGCGCATAGCCAGGAGTAACCCCTGGGCGTCAAACAGGTGTGGCCCAAAAGCAATGGAAAAAAAAAAAAAAAAGAAAAGAAAGTAAGTCCCAGTACTAGTAGTAGGCTTGCTGCTCACAGACCACCTCCTTACCCCAACAGTTTAAAATGAACCCACTTCCCTCTTTCCAGAGTGCCAATTAGAGCAGTCCATATTTTTTGATGGCGGCATGATGAAGATGGGCCAATGGGAGTGAGTTCTGGGATTTTGGCTGGATGCATTGAGAAGCAGTTGGTGGAAGTCCAAAACTAGAGTAAGGGGCCTGAGTGACAGCACAGCGGTAGGGTGTTTGCCTTGCATGCTGCGGACCTGTGGTGGATCCAGATTCTATTTCTGGCGTCCCATATTGTTCCTCGAAGCCTGCCAGGAGCGATTTCTGAGTGCAGAGCTAAGAGTAGCCCCTGAGTGCAGCCAGGTTTGGCCCCAAAGCTGAGAAATGAATCTGCAGCGAGCTAGTACAGTGGGTAAGATGCTTGCCTTGCACATGGCTGACCCTGGTTTGATTCCAGGCATCCCATGTGGCCCCCAAGTCCCAGCAGGAGTGACCTCTGAGTGAAGAAGCAGGAGTAAATGCTGAGCATCGCTGGGTGTGCTCTCCCCCACAAGCAAAATGAAACAAAGTTGGAGGTAAAGTGAAATGTTTTTGCATGAATGTGGGGGGACAACGACACCCAACAGTGCTGGAGGTCATCCTTGGGCATGAAACAGTGCCAGTAATTGGATCATCCATATTCCTGCATGAGGAGCAGAAGCCTCATCCCTTGGAGCCAACTCTCCAGCCCTGAAGTTATTCCCTTTTCAGTGGCTGGTTTGAGTAATTGTTCCAGCTATAACTAGATTGACCTCTGCACTTTTTTTTTTTTTTTTGTGGTTTTTGGGTCACACCCGGCAGTGCTCAGGGGTTATTCCTGGCTCCATGCTCAGAAATTGCTCCTGGCAGGCATGGGGGACCATATGGGATGCCGGGATTCGAACCGATGACCTTCTGCATGAAAGGCAAACGCCTTACCTCCATGCTATCTCTCCGGCCCCGACCTCTGCACTTTTTAAATACATAAAAATAATTTTATTTTTGCCTTCATGACTGGCAGATCCCAATCCAGTTGGACTGATTGCATTGTCCTTGATAGATCACTGTTCATGGAGGCAAACTCAGATTTGATTCCTGCAACAGCCACCTCCATCATGGACACCCCAGGGAGCTTCAGATCTTCTGGGGTTCCTGCCTCCTACCATGCTCCCTCATAAGAAAGGCATTACCTCATTGATGCTGATAGAGAGGACTGTGTTGCTAAAAATGGGTGGATTGTCATTTCTATCTTCTATTATCACTGTCATTGTCCTTGATATCTGCAGATGAGAAAGCCCAGGTGAGCCTCGAAATGGTGTGTGTGAGAAGCAATTCTGAGGGCTGAGGTGGAAACAACCTCTGACCCCCCCCCTCACCAACACCTCTAGGTGAGGCTAGGGAGGAAGAAAAGAAAGATGGAAAGAGAGAGAAAGGGGGGCCGGAAAGATAGCATGGAGGTAGGGCGTTTGCCTTTCATATAGAAGGACGGTGGTGCGAATTCCGGCATCCCATATGGTTCCCCAAACCTGCCAGGAGTGATTTCTGAGCATAGAGCCAGAAGGGATGAAGAAATATAAGGAGAGAGGGAGGGAGAGAAGAAGAAAGAAAAGGAGGGGAGGAGAGAAGGAAAAAGTAATGAAGAGAGGGAGGGAGGGAGGGAGGGAGGGGGAGAGAGGGAGGGAGGGAGGGAGCAGGAAATCCTCTCAACTTACCATTTCATTGGAATTGCTCACGAAGATGTTGATGGGGAAAAAAGGCTGTGTCTGAAGATAGCAGAGAGAGGGGACCCTTGTAAGTGCCACTCAGGACAGGGTGACCAGAAGGGGCCTCCATGAGACCCTGGTTTCCAGGGGTTCTCCTGCCTCCAAGAGCCTCAAGAAGCCCTATACCTCATAATCCAGTGGGACCTTCAGTTTCACCTGCCCGGTACTGGCGTTGACACTGAAGAACTGGGAATTGTTGCCATTAATGCTGTAGGTCAGGGAACTGTGATCTGGGTCTGTGGCCACCAGCCAGAAGACCTCATCCCCTGTGGAGATAGACAGGAACCAGGACTGTCAGGCTCTGCAGTCAACTGAAATCTGGGATCCCCATCCCCCCAGAGCCAACCTGTGAGTCACAGATCTCAGATTTAGAGTTGGTTGTTTTGGGGTTTTGGGTTTATGGGCCATACCCAGCAGTGTTTAGGCCTCACTCCTGGCTCTGGGTTCAGAAATCACTCTTTGAGGAGCTCAAAGAACCCTATGGGGTATCAGGATTTGAATCTGGGTTGGTTTCTTGCAAGATATGTGCCCACCCTGCTGTGCCATTCCCCATACTCCTAGTATTGATCATAGAGCACAAAGCCAGGAGTAAGCCCTAAGTACCATGGGGTATGACCAAAATAAAAACCAAAATTAATAGATAAAAATTAATAGAAGTAAAAGAGAGGGCCAGAGAGATAGTAGAGTAGTGAAGACGTTTGCTTGCATGACTGACTCAGGTTTGACCCTAACACCCATAATGTTCCCTGAGCCTTGTCAGGAGTGATTCCTGAGTTCAAAGGAGCAAGTCCTGAATACCACCAGATGTGGCCCCCCAAAAGATAAATTCATAAACAGATAAATTCACAAAAATATAAATATAAAAATTCCAAAATGCATAAATATGTACATAAACAAGGAAATTTTAAAGGGTACTGATTTTTTTTTTTTTTTGGTTTTTGGGCCACACATGGTGCTGCTTAGGGCTTACTCTTGGCTCTGGAATCAGAAATCACTCCTTGCAGTGCTTGAGTAACCATCCTATATGCCAGGGATTGAGCCCACAGGTAAGACAAGCTCCCTACTCCCTCCTGCCCTTGAAGAAATAGTTTAAAGTAGTAAAGTAGGGACTGGAGATATAGCATGGAGGTAAGGCATTTGCCTTCCATGCAGAAGGACAATGGTTCAAATCCCGGCATCCCCTATGGTTCCCCGAGCCTGTCAGGAGAGATTTCTGAGAGTAGAGCCAGGAGTAACCTCTGAGCACTGCTGGGTGTGACCCCCCTACCAAAAAAAAAAAAATAATAATAATAATAAAGTGGTAAAGTGTATGGTTGTTAAGTATATGCAATGTTGTGGTCCTCTAGCACCCCAGGATGTATAACCCCAAACGAAAGCACAATTTAGTTAAGTAATTAACAAGGAGGCCAGATATGGATGGAAAGCTAAAGTACATGCTGGTGATATGAGTCACCAAGTTCCATCCCTGACACCCCAGATCCCCGGGCCCTACCCTTGCCTTGCCAACCTGGAACACTAAACCTTTGGTCCTGTTGGTATTTCCACAGAGGCTACTGAGCTTGGAATACCCCCTACAGAATCAATCAGTTCAATCAGATTCAAGGCAAAGATGATGACACAATCTGCATCTATGTCCTTTTTGATAGATTAAGTCAAAAAGAAAAATGCAAGGGTCTGATCAATAGTCCAGCTGTAAGGCATTTGCCTTGCACATGGCCAATAGGGTTCAAACCCCAGCATCCCATACAGTCCCCTAAGCCTGCCAAGAATGATTCCTTAGTTCATAGCCACTAGTAAGCCCTGAACACCACTAGAAATGCCCCTCCCACAAATATATTATATACATATTTTATATATATATATATATATATAAACTTGGACTATAAATAGTCCAGTGGGTAGAACATTTGCCTTGGTCAACATAAATTTGATAGGCTGAGGCCCTGCAAGAAGTAATCCCTGCAGAGCTAAGAATAAATTTTGTCATCACCTGTGATGACCCCAAACAAAAAACAAAGGGAAAATGCACTTGAAATAATTTCATTTCTGGACACAGAAGATCAGTGGGGGGACCCTAGTGAACCCCAAGTCATGAGTATTTCCTGAACTCTTCTAGCCTGGACTGAAGACCCAACCAAGCAAGGAAGGCTCTTAAAGAACCTGCAGGCAGCCTTTGCCCCTCTGGCCAACCTTGATGCAGTGGGAAAGGGGTGGTCCCGGGGGAGGAGCTGGGTCCCTCTCATGACACTCACCAACAGGGCAGTCTTCTGGAATTTTCACACTTGTCATATTTGGGAGGAACGATGGTATTCCTTTGACGGGCACTGTTGAGACACAGCATGCTGACACCGAGGGATCTCCCCAAAACAAGCCCCCATCTGCCCCTAGGGGGCCTCGTTTTGACCTCAGAATCTAAAGGAGATACCTAAAGTATCTCCCATGGGGGCCACCCACTCTTGGGCAACCAAACATAGGAGGATCTCAGCATCCCCCTCATTTCTTGGGAGTCCCCAAGAATTAGTGCTGTTCTCTTTTTTTTTTTTTTTTTTTTTTTTTTTTTTTTTTTTTTTTTTTTTTTGGTTTTTGGGCCACACCCGGTGACGCTCAGGGGTTACTCCTGGCTATGCGCTCAGAAGTCGCTCCTGGCTTGGGGGACCATATGGGACGCCGGGGGATCGAACCGCGGTCCGTCTCCTAGGCTAGCGCAGGTAAGGCAGGCACCTTACCTCGAGCGCCACCGCCCGGCCCCTGTGTGCTGTTCTCTTGAAGTGGGTAGCACCTACCAGACACCAAGAAGACAGGAAGCAGGAGAAAGGACAGCCAGGGCCATGTCTTTGCCATCACTCAGAGGGATCTGGGACAGAAGCAGAGGAAGGACTAAGACAATGCAAGAATAAGGCACCCTGGGTCCCTGCCCAAGGACCAGACCCAGACAAATAGTCAAGGACCTCTGAGTGGTCACTAGCAATCCCACCCCCCCTAAAAACACATGCACACAAAACAGAGAAAATTATTTTCCCTCTCTGCCACCATCTATCCTCCCAGTTCCCATTTAGGAATCCACCCTCAGGTCCAGATGCCCAGAAACAACCCCTCTTCAGAACGACTACATTTAGGACTAGAAAGTTAGTACAGAGGGTCAGAGAGATAGCACATCGGTAGGGCGTTTGCCTTGAATGCTGCTGACCCGGGAGAGACTCGGTTCAATTCCCAGCATCTCATGTGGTCCCCCAGCCTGCCAGGGGCAATTTGAGTGCACAGCCAGGAGTAACCCCTGTGGCTGCTGGGTGTTGGCCCTAAACAAACAAACAAACAAACAGAAAGGGAGCTCTCATGTTAAGTGAGATACTTTAATTTGTTATTCATTTAATTTTGGTTTGGGAGGACACCAGCGGTGCACAGGGAGTAATCCTGTGTCTGCAGTGAGGGATTACTGCTGGTGGGTCTCTGGTGGTCCTTAGAAGATGCTGAAGATTGAACCCATGTCTGCCACGCGTGCAAGGCAAGAGTGCTACCTGCAGCTCTGTCTCTCAGACCCCTCGGCTCCTTTGCATGCACATCAACCAGCAATCACCTCCCTTCCCCACAATCTCAGCCTCCAAGAAGGTCTCCTTCAGTCTCTCATGCCCAGCCCCTTCTCGCCAGACCCAAACAACACCCCATGCCTGTCACTCACCCACCCAGCCCTCTGCGCTGGCTGCTCTCTCTTTCTCTCAGTGCAAGCGGCCTCTTTAGATTACCCTTTCAAAGCTCCTGATGGAGGAAGTAGCTGCGTTATCTCCCTTGGGGTCAGCCTCTCCCACAGGACTGGGGGAGATGCAGGGCGAAGTCCAGGGGTGAGCTGGAGTGACGGAATGAATGATGGAATGAGCAGGTGAATCAGCCGAAGGTACCTCTGAGTTGGGGCAGAGGGTGATGGCACTGGATAAATCCACTGTAATCTCAAGCGAGTACATTGATTTCTCACTACCTCAGTTTCCCCATTTACATGTCAGTAAGAACAGGAGCACTGGATTGGAGTGATGCTTAAATAGAGCCTGGCTCACAGTGAGTGAGCATTAGCTATTTTTGTTTGTTTGTTTGTTTGTTCACAAGCCCTGGGAATGCTCCTGATGTTGTCCAAAGATTCATGCAGGGGTCTGAGTGATAGGACAGCTTGTTGAGCATTTTCCTTGCACGGGACTGACCTGGAGTTGATCCTTGGCATGCCATCTGGTACCACTGAGTGTGGCTCAGAGTGAGGTTGGGGGAAACTGGTTTATGCAGTGCTAGGAATCAAACCCAGGACTTCCCAGGCAAAGTCTGCACTCCAGCCTTTTGAGTCATCTCCCAAGATCTTTTCTAAATTTAATTTTATATATTTTTTAGTTTGGGGGCCACACACAAGGTGCTTGGGGTTTACTCCAAGTGGTACTAAGAAGGATACTATGAGGTGCCAGGAACTCCTGTTAGCCACAAAAGTAAGATCCTAGCTGCTTATCTCTCTAGACTCTGTTTCTTTAATTTTATTTCTGAGCATGGTGCTGGGATTGTATCCAGGGCCTCACACTTACTCGACCGTTGGAGATTTATTCTGGACTCAGTGTTGATCAAAAAGTTTGCTTGTGGGCTGGAGCAATAGCACAGCACAGGCAGGGTATTTGCCTTGCATGCAGCCGACCTGGTTTGATCCATGGCATCCCATAGGGTCGCTCAAACCTTCCAAGAGTAATTTCTGAGTGCAGAGCCAGGAGTAGCTCCTGAGTGCCACCAAAAATAAAGTTTGTTTGTCTCTTGGGGCTGGAGAGATAGGACAGTAGAGAAGGCAATTCCCTTTCCAAACAGCCAAGCTGGATTTGACCTCCAGCACCCCTGAGGGTTCCCTGAGTCTTTCCAGGAGTGATCCCTGAGTCCAGAAGCAGTAGTAGGCCTGAGCATCGCTAGTGTGTGAGTTAAACAAAAATAGTTTAAAATAAATAAATATAAATAAATAAATATATCCCAATGTAAAATAATAGCTAAATAAAATAGATCCATTTTAACTACTTTAAAAAATAAAAAGGGGGGCCAGAGAGATAGCATGGAGGTCAGGCATTTGCCTTGCATGCAGAAGGATGGTGGTTCTAATCCTGGCATCTCATATGGTCCCCTGAGCCTGCCAGGTGTGATTTCTGAGCGTAGAGCCAGGAGGAACCCCTGACTACTGCCGGTGTGACCCAAATAAACAAAAATAAACAAACAAACAAATAAATAAAAAGGGGGCCGTAGTAATAGTAAAGCATGGAAGGTACTTGCCTTGCACGTGGCTGACCAGAGTTTGATCTCTGACATCCCATAGGGCCATCCAAACCTACCAGGAGTGATCCCATTGTATAGAGATGGGAATACGCCCTGAGCACTGCTAGATGTGGCTCAAAACAATAAAAAATGTCAGAGGTAGTACAGCAGGTGCTTGAGTTATGTATGTCCCAACCAGGTTCAGCCCCTGCATCCCACTGTGTCCCACAAGCTTTGCAGAAGTGATTCCTGAATGCAAAACTGGATGTAGTTCACCCCCCCCAATAAGACCAAAATAAATAAATAAAAATGCTAAAGTGTTACAAGTTACGGAGACTCTGGTAGACAGCCACTAAGCTTCTGGGAGCATTTTCAAGAGTGTGGGGTCTATTTTCTGGTCCTTGTGCTGTAGGAAAATTACTGCACCCCCTCCCAGAGTGCCTGCCACAGGCACAAAGAATGACCCTGGCCCATGACTCAGCACTTCATCCACTTGGCGATAAACTGCCAGCTGAGTGATGTACCTCAGAAGTAAGACTCTCCAACTCTGTCCCTCTACTGGCCCATGAGTCAACCCTGGGGTCCCACCCAAGCCATAATGACTGGGTGACTGTACTTTCCAGACGCCTGGGGTAGTGAGGTAATGGGAGCATAGTTGAGACGACAATCAGCAAAATCCCTAAAGGCTGAGTTGAGGATATGGAATGAAGGTTGGGCAAGGCACTTCTTGTTCTTCATGGGGGAACCACCCTGGCTTCCACCCCACCCCCAACTGCCCATTGAAAGGAGACATAGGTAAGGAGACAGCTCATAATTCTCCTTGTCCTTCTATCTCCCAAGGCCTACACTCAGCCCATCAGGGTGTTTCCCTAAAACAAAGGCCAGTTACTTTCCACTTTCAGGGTGCTGATTGGCCAGTGGAACACTAGGGCCATCTCCAGCTTTTTTCTTTGTTTGTTTTTGGTTCATACCCAGCAATGTTCAGGGCTTACTCATTTGTTGTTGTTATTTTGTTTTGTTTTTGGGCCATACCCAGTGACACTCGGGGGTTACTCCTGTCTCTGTGCTCAGAAATCGTTCCTGGCTTGGGGAACCATATGGGATGCTGGGGATCAAGCCGCCATCCCTTCTGGGTCAGCCGCATGCAAGGCAAATACCCTACTTCGGTGCTATGGCTCTGGCCCCATTATCAGGGCTTACTCCTGACTCTGCACTCAAGGATCACACCTGGAGTGCTCAGGGAACTATATGGGATGTTGGGAATTGAACCTGGGTCAGTGCATGCAAGACAGATGCCTTCCTTGTTGTACTATCACTCCACCCCAGCCACTTTCCAGCTTTAACCTGTGCTCCAGGCCTAAGGCATTCTGGATATGTTGTTCTTTCTGAGAGTAAAACCCTTTTTACAACTCTTTTAAAACTCTTTTTTTTGGGAGGGGGGCATACCTGGCAATGCTCAAGTCACTCCTAACTCTGTGCTCAGAGATCACTCCTGGCAGTGCTTGGATGATCACTTAGGATGCTGGTGTTCAAATCCAGGTCACTTGTGTGCAAGGCAAGTGCCTTATCTACTGTACTATTGGTCTGTTCCCTAACCCCCCCCCTTTTTTTTTTTTTGGTTTTTGGGCCACACCCGTTTGACGCTCAGGGGTTACTCCTGGCTATGTGCTCAGAAATCACCCCTGGCTTGGGGGGACCATATGGGATGCCGGGGGATCGAACCACAGTCCGTCCTATGCTAGCTCTTGCAAGGCAGACACCTTACCCCCTAACCCCTTTTAATACTGAGGTTCAAATCAAGGTCAGGAGTAATCACTGTGAGCAGAGCCAAGAGTAAGCCCTGAGCACTTGCAGGCAAAAATTAAAACCAAAAGTTTTTGTTTTGCGGGATTTTGGCCACACCTGACAGTGTTCAGGGGTTACTCCTAGCTCTGCACTCAGAAATTACTCCTGGCAGGCTCAGGAACCATATGGGATGCCAGGGATCGAACCTGGGTTGGCTGCATGTAAGGCAAAACTTTACCTGCTATGTTATTGCTCTGGCCTCTAAAAACAAATTAAAAGAAAAAAAAAGAAGTGGAGAGTCTGGAGCAATAATAGTACAGTGGATAAAATACTTGACTTGCATGTGGCCAACCCAGGTTTGATCTCCAGCATCCCAGTGATTCCTGAGTGCAGAAACACGAGTAATTCCTGAGCAGCAGTTGGCGTGGCCCCCTCCCAAAACAGTGGGACTGGAAAAGCAAGAGGAAGAGAAAGAACCAGCAGGTAAGGCACTGGCTTAGCAGGTGGCTGACTCAGTTTCCCGGGAATAGCACAGCATCTCCAGAACCCTACCAGGAGAGATTCCTAAGCCCTGAGCACTGCTGAGTATGCCCTGTCTCCCAAAGAGAAGTAGTAGCAAGGAGCAAGAGAGATATAGTGGGTTACGATGCTTGTCTTAAGGAACTTGGCAGAGCAGAGTTAGATCCCTGAATAGGGTTTCCCTGAGCAGTGCTCGGAGTGATCCCTGATCACAGAGTCAGGAGTAAGCACTCACCACTGCTGAATGTGACCCAAAGCAAAATTAAACAAGCAAAAGGAAATCAACAAAGGGCCAGAGCAATATAGCAGTTAAGGCAGACCCTGGTTTGATCCCTGGCATCCCATATGGTCCCCTGAGCACCACAGGGAGTGATTCCTGAGCACCTCTGGGTGTGACCCAAACCCAACTCCCAAAAAAGGAAATCAACAGTCTCTAAGTGAATCTTCCTGGAATCACAAAGTATGTGGTGAATTCCCCGTGGTGATAAAGTTCTCTTGGGAGGTGAGCAAGAAACTGCCCTCAGGTATTTATTTCCACACCCCATTCCCAGGATGGTCAGGAGCTGTGTAATGATGGAACTTTGTCCCCATGTTCCCTCCTCAGCCATCTGTGATTCCAGAAGAGAAAGGGGACCAGTCAGGACAGGGATTAGAATCCCAAGAAGCACGGTCTCTAAACTTGCCCCAGGCTTCTGATTTTTCTCTTCTTTATTGTCCCTTAGAATCTATT
The DNA here is from genome assembly GCF_024139225.1 of Suncus etruscus. NCBI lineage: Eukaryota > Metazoa > Chordata > Mammalia > Eulipotyphla > Soricidae > Suncus > Suncus etruscus. Next base: position 118,529,183 of record NC_064853.1, read on the forward strand.
ATTATTGTTGTTATTATTAATACTATTATTGCTAGTGAGTCACAGCCAGAAATGCTCAGGACTTACTCCTGGCTCTGTACTTGGGAATCACTTCTGGCAGTGCTCAGGAGATCGTATGGGATGCTGGGTATTGAACCTGGGTTGGGCACATGCAAGGCAGATGCCTTACCCATTGTACAATTCTCCAGCCCCCTTATTATTGTTATTGTTATTGTTATTTTGGTTTTTGTTTTTCTGGATCCACAAGCTATGCTCAGGGACTACTCCTGGCAGCATTCAGGGGACCCTATAAGGAGTCTGTGATGGAACCTGGGTTGGCATAAAGCAAATTCCTTTAACCCGTTGCTATCCCTCCACCCTCAGCCCTAAATCTTTTATTCTTGATAGTGTTGATGCTATATTTGGGCAACACTTGGTGATGCTCAGGATTTATTCTTGGCAGTGCTTGGGGAACAATATGGGATGCCTAGGATTGAATCCAATCAGACATGGGCAAGGCAAGAGCCCTCCCCTCTGCACTATAACTCTGGTCCCAGGCTTAAACCTCTCTTGGAATCCTACTGGCCTCACCTTCCAATATTCTCCTCCCTCTTCTTCTCTTTCTTTTTATTTTAACTCTCCTCCCCTCCTTCTCTTTCATTCAACTCCATGTATCTCCTTCTTGCTCTTCTTGGAATATTTTCCCCTCAGCTCCCTCCCTTTCTTGGGGAACCACAAAAAGCCTGCAACACCGATCAATAGCCAGGCAAGACAATGAAAGACATTTTGCATTGACTGTGGAACATTCTAGAATATCCCACTGTCAGTTCCTTATCCCAACCTGGAAACGATGCACAGAAAGGGGAGGTCCTTCCCACTTCAGTCCAAGATGCCAACAACTAGGACATTGTCTTCCTGCTTCCCCTTCCTGCGTAGAGGCCTCTGGGTTTCCCATAATTTTGCTTTCAGCTACAAAGCCATTTTTGCAAACCAGCTCGATTTTCCAGTCCAGAGACTCATCTTCTGGACAGGGGTCCCTGACATTGAGGGACAGAGCCCAATGGATACAGAGGAAGAACTGCTTCAACTCTGGTGGGTTTCTATCTCATTTGTTCTTTCTCTCTTTTCTCAGGTTATTTGTGTTGAGCACTCAGATGCACACCCTCAGGTGTGACTGCATTCCACCCTCCCCCACAAGTTTCAGAGTTTGGTGCCCCCTCCTCTGACCCCCAAACTCATGGTTGGTATCCAGTCAGGATATGTGGCAGAGCTAATTAAATGTAAAGTGAGCAAAATTGCTGATGGCTGAGTACTGGAAGGTGTGGCCTTTCCACTGTCCATTGCTCACTGCAGTGGGCAGCCTCGATAGAATGATCTTCCTTCCTCTGCCTTAGTTTGCCTTCTAAGACATGGGATGATGGAGCTGAAGCAATAGTACAGTGGGGGAAGGCCTTTGCCTTGCATGTGGCCCAGCTGGGTTCAATCCCCAGCACCCAGTATGAGTTCTCGAGCCCCACCAGAAGTGCAGAGCCAGGAGAAAACCCTGAGCATTGCTAGGTATGGCTCAAAATACAAATAAACGGGGCCGGGCGGTGGCGCTAAAGGTAAGGTGCCTGCCTTGCCTGCGCTAGCCTTGGACGGTCCACGGTTCGATCCCCCGGTGTCCCATATGGTCCCCCAAGCCAGGAGCAACTTCTGAGCACATAGCCAGGAGTAACCCCTGAGCGTTACTGGGTGTGGCCCAAAAACCAAAAAAAAAAATACAAATAAACAATAAAAATAACCAAAATAAGAAAAGAAATGGGACAAAGTGGTAGCACAGTGGTAGGGCGTTTGCCTTACACATGGCTGACCCAGGATGGACACGGGTTCAATCCCCAGCATTCCATATGGTCCCCTAAGCCAGAAGCAATTTCTGAGTGCAGATCCAGGAGTAACCCCCGAGCACCACCAGGTATGGCCCAAAACGCCAAAAAATAAAAAGGAATCATGAAGGGTCTGAGCAATTGCTAGATGGGCCAGTTAGAACTCGGGCATCACATCCACCATCCTGGCTTTGATCCCCAGCACTCATAGGACTCCCCAAAGCTCCACCAAGAAGAGGCTCAAGGGACCCAGGTTGCTGTGGATTGGACCTAGGTTGGTTGTGTGCAAGGCAAACACCCTCCCCACTGTACTATTTCTCTGGCTCTATCACTTCTGCTGTTTTGTGTATTTTCCCACAATTCTCCAACTGCACCAGGTCGACATTCTCCTGGGATCTGGCTGCACACAGATGCTCAGCAGCCTAGAAAGAGATTTATTGTGTGTGTGTGTGTGTGTGTGTGTGTGTGTGTGTGCAGGTGGCTCAACAGGCTGAGTTCAGGCTTTGGATAAATGAGGTTTTGGCTCCTGACACTGCATAATCCCCTGAACACCATGAGGCAGGATAGTTTGCAGGCACCTCTGGCTGTGGCTCCCAAATAAAACAAACCAAACAATCATAAAGAGGGTCAAAGGAGATATAGTACAATGGGGAGGGCATTTGCCCTGAATGCAGCCAACCTGGGTTCAATCCCCACCATGCCTCTAAGGAGCCTCTCACCTCCAATAGGAGTGATTCTTGATCTCAAAGCCAACTTTTTGTTGTTGTTGTTGTTTTTGGGCCACACCCGGTGATGCTCAAGGGTTACTGCTGGCTATGTACTCAGAAATCGCTCCTGGCTTGGGGACCATATGGGACACCAGGGAATCAAACTGTGGTTTGTCCTGGATTAGCCACGTGTAAGGCAAATGCCCTACTGCTGCACCATTGCTCAGGCCCCTGGACCCCAACTTTTTTTTAAATAAAAACAAATGTATGTCTTCCAGCCAAGGTCAGACACAGGCTAGTCAATATATAAGAGTCTTGGACCAGCTCTCTTCTGAGCAGCCCTGACTTCTAAGGGTTGTGGTCTGCACTCCCAAGAGTAATAAGCCCATCCAGTTGTGAGGAGGGTCCTGCCCAGGAGTCCCTGTACCCACTGTGCCCAACTCCAGGCTACAGAGAATTGAACTGGTTATGATTCTAACTACTACTACTACTGATGATGATGATGATGATGATGATACTACTACTACCATTACTACTTCTTCTTTGTCTTCTTCGTCTTCTTCATCTTTTTCCCACCCTCTCTCCCCACTGCCTTCATCATCTTCTTTTTCTCCTCCTCCTTCTTCTTTTCCTCCTTCTCCTTCTCCTTTTTTTTTTTTTTTTTTTTTTTTTTGGTTTTTGGGCCACACCCGGCGGCACTCAGGGGTTACTCCTGGCTGTCTGCTCAGAAATAGCTCCTGGCAGGCACGGGGGACCATATGGGACACCGGGATTCGAACCAACCACCTTTGGTCCTGGATAGGCTGTTTGCAAGGCAAACACCGCTGTGCTATCTCTCCGGGCCCCATCTCCTTTTCCTCTTCCTTTTCTTCCCCCTCCTCCTCTTTTTTCTTTCTCTTCTATTTCTCACTCTTGTGAGAATCTAGCCTTACTAAGATCTTCCTCATGGTTCTGGTCTCAGGGATCACACCTGGTGGGGTTCTAGGAACTCAATACAGTGCTAGATACCAAATTCATGAATTAAAAAAATTCTCCATTTTAGAGGAAAGAATGATAGTACATTTGCTTTGCATGCAGTCAACCTGGATTCAACCTCTAACAACCCGTATGGTCCTTCAAGCCCTGCCAAGAGGGATTCCTCAGTGAAGGCAGCTATAAATCCTGAGTGCAATTGGGGGTGGCTGAAACTGCCCAAAAAGAAATTGTGAGTAAGGACAGATCGCAGACCCCACTCCTGGACCCCGCTATCCAATCTGACTCAAGCTCAGCATCTGGGAGCTCAGATCTCTTTTTTGAGTTCTGGAGTACACCAGGCATATCCACCCTATTCCACCACCTGAAGCTTCTTTAAACCTGAAATTAATTATTTCTTTCCCTCTTTATCATTGTGGGTTTGATCTCTGATTGAGACCAAGTCACCCTGTGTTGTGCAGGGCAGGAATTCATCAACCCCCAAAGGCACTTAAATTTACCCCTCACTACCAGGAACTGAGGCCTTACAGCTAGGGTAGAGCTCAGTTCCAAGCAGCAGCCTCGCCCCACACACACACACACCCCAACCCAGCCCTGGTGCTTGTTCTTCCTCAGCAACTGTGGCACCCCAAATTGGCCTTGGAAGGAAAGCACCCAACTCGATCTGCTGGAACCCCTCTCAGAACAGCCTGTTTCTCCACTGCAGCAGGCCCCACTATTTCCTACCTGTGCCCCCAAGGGGCGGTGGGTGGTGGACAGGCACCAGTGATCGCAGATGGGCACCCTCTGGACCTGCTGCTTTGCTGCTGGCAGACTTTAGCACCATCACCACCTCATCTGAGTAATCATTAACCCACCAAGGAACCGCACCTTCTGGGTGGAAAGGGGAAGAAGGGCCAGACCAGGCCAGAGACCCATTGCAAACCCCTGGAGGCTTGGGAATATAGTCATCTCAGGGAACCCAAGCAGGTAGGACCCCTAGGACAGAAAAGGCCCCCGAAGGAACCTGAAAGATAGCCCAGCAATTAAGGTGCTTGGCTTGAAGGTGACTGGCCCAGGTTCGATGCCAGCATTTGTAGCCCAAATACAGCCAGGTGTAAGCCTTGAGCACTGCTGGGTGTGGTCCCCAAACCAAGAAAATTAAATAGAATAAGTCAGGGTTTTTTTTAGGGGAGAGTGTCACAAACAGCGGTCGTCAGTGGTTACTCCTGGCTCTGTGTTCAGAAATTATGCCTGAAATCGCAGCTGGAGCAGTGGTTCAAGCCATAAGGCATCTGCCTTGTGTGCGCTAGCCTAGAACAAACCACGATTTGATCCCCTGGCGTCCCATATGGTCCCCTAGCCAGGAGCAATTTCTAAGCGCATAGCCAGGAGTAAGCCCTGAGTGCCACCGGGTGTGGCTCAAAAAGAAGAAGAAGGGCCCGGAGAGATAGCACAGTGGTGTTTGCCTTGCAAACAGCCGATCCAGGACCAAAGGTGGTTGGTTCGAATCCCGGTGTCCCATATGGTCCCCCGTGCCTGCCAGGAGCTGTTTCTGAGCAGACAGCCAGGAGTAACCCCTGAGCACCGGCCGGGTGTGGCCCAAAAAAAAAAAAAAAAAAAAAAAGAAAAACAATAAGAATAAGAAGAACAATGAGAAGAAGAAGAAGAAGAAGAAGAAGAAGAAGAAGAAGAAGAAGAAGGGGGCCGGGCGGTGGCGCTCGAGGTAAGGTGCCTGCCTTACCTGCGCTAGCCTAGGAGACGGACCGCGGTTCGATCCCCCGGCGTCCCATATGGTCCCCCAAGCCAGGAGCGACTTCTGAGCGCATAGCCAGGAGTAACCCCTGAGCGTCACCGGGTGTGGCCCAAAAACCAAAAAAAAAAAAAAAAAAAAAAAAAAAGAAGAAGAAGAAGAAGAAAAGAAATCATGCCCGAAATGTCTGCCATAGAGACAGGCAGGGAGAGGACAGGATGAAGGGTGGGAAAGAAATGGGGACACTGGCTGCGGGAAATGTGCTCTGGTGAAGGGATGGGTGTTGGGCATTGTATGACTGAACTTCATTCTTGAACAACTTTATAACTGTATATCTCATGGTGATTCAATTAAATACTTAATTTTATTAAAAAGAAGAAGAAATCACCTTGCATGCTCAGGGACTGAACCTAGGTTGGCTGTGTACAAGGCAAACGCCCTTCCCATTGTGCATTGCTTTGGAACCCTAAATAGAATAAGCTGATCAATTCATTGACGAGCCAGAGAGAGTACAGGACTAAGGCGTTTTTCTTGAATACAGCTGACCTAGCATGAACTAGGGTCCCCCTGAGCCCCACAGAAGTGATCCCTGAGTAGAGTCAGGAGTGAGCCCTGAGCACACTCAGGTGTGGTCTACAGACAAACAAACAATAAACAAACAAACAAACAAATAATGGATCGGAGGAGCCTGCAGAGACAGTGCAGCAGGGAAGGCAAATGCATTGCAGATGGCCGAGCAGGGTTCAACCCTGTTCTCCACCACAGAATTCATGAGAACAAGACCAGGGAAGCAATGCAACACATGGTGTGTCCACATGGATCAGGGGTCCTCAAACTTTTTAAACAGGGGGCCAGTTCACTGTCCCTCAGACCATTGGAGGGTCTGACTATAGTAAAAACAAAACTTATGAACGAATTCTTATGCACAATGCATATATCTTATTTTGCAATGAAGAATCAAAACAGATACAAATACAATATGTGGCCCATGGGCCATAGTTTGAGGACCACTGATGGATAATGTCCTTTAGATATACAAAGAAAGAACACATGTGCCTAGAAAAATTGTAAAAATCTCAGATTTTCTCTGTCAGTGTGCTGAGAATGTGACTTGCTCAGATTTATTTTTTTTTTTAAATCAGGTATCACAGGGCTGACGCAAGTTTGATCCATCCCATATGGTTCCCGACTCACCACCAGGAGTGATCCCTGAGTTCGAACCAGGAGTAACCCCTGAGCACTGCAAGATGTGGCTCCAAAACTAAAAACAGATAAAACAAAGCAAAAACAAAGGAAGGACACTCAGAGATGAGGAGATGGTTCTATAGACTACAGACTCACATCTCAGAAGGTTATGCATTAGATGGTCCCCTGAGTGGTCACTACGAGAAACGTCCTCCCCCCACCAAGTAAAAAGTTAGATATATAGCTGCTGAGCACCACTGCATGTGAGCCAGAAAAGAAAGAAAGGAAATAGGAAGGGGCTGGAAAGATTGTACAGTGGAAAAGATGTTGCTTTGAACATGGCTGATCAAAGTTTAATCCCTGACACACTATGGGGTCCCCCAAGTCCCATCAGGAGTGATCTCTGAAAATAGAACCAGGAGAAAGTCCTGAGAAGCTCTGGGTGTGGCCCCAAAACCAAGAAAAAAAGGCAAAATAAAAGGAAGGGGAAAAAAGAAAAGAAAGAAAGAAAGAAAGAAAGAAAGAAAGAAAGAAAGAAAGAAAGAAAGAAAGAAAGAAAGAAAGAAAGAAAGAAAGAAAGAAAGAAAGAAAGAAAGAAAGAAAGAAAGAAAGAAAGAAAGAAAGAAAGAAAGAAAGAAAGAGAAAGAGAGAGAGAGAGAGAGGGAGGGAGGGAGGGAGGGAGGGAGGGAGGGAGGGAGGGAAGGAAGGAAGGAAGGAAGGAAGGAAGGAAGGAAGGAAGGAAGGAAGGAAGGAAGGAAGGAAGGAAGGAAGGAAGGGAGGGAGGAAGGAAAGAGGGAAGGGAGAGAAGAAAGTGGGAAGGAAGGAGAGAAAGGCAGAAAGAAAAGAAGGGAGGAAGGAGGGAAGAAAGGGTGAAAGGGAGAAAGTAAGAGAAAGAAAAATTGGAAGGAAAGATGAAAAGAAGGAAGGGAGGAGAAGAAAGAAAGAGAAAAAAGAGGAAGGAAGGAGGGGAGGAGGATGAGAGCACTCTGGGCTAGGGATGAGACTCATGGATTATTGCGCATACTTTGCATGCAGGAGTCCAATGTTCAGCCTCCCACACTGAGCACAGTGTGCTACCAGGAGTAATCTTCAATAAAGGAAAGAAAATCCTAGGGCCAGAGAGATAGTACAGAGGAAAGTACTTGTCCTGCACAAGCTAAGCCATATTTGATCCTCAGCGTGGCGTGGGGTCCCTCCAGCACCACCAGGTGTGATCCTTGAATACAAACTGCAGTAAGCTCCGAGAACTTAAAAGTGTAACTCCGCCACATCACCCTCACAAAGGAGAAAATGAACAAATTCTAAATTTATGCCATGACATGAATTAATAATATAGATTAATCTTGAATATATGATGGGAGGCTGGGAGTAGCTAGTTGCTTTGCACACCACAGATCTGGGTTTGATACCCAGTACATCATGTGTCCAGAGCATCACCAGGAGTGATCCCAGAGTCAGGAATAAACCCTGAGCAAGTCAGCTGTGATGAGAGAGAGCGGGGGGGGGGGGGGAGGGGGGGCGGGGAGGAGAGGGAAATAGAGAAAGAAAGGAAAATGAAAATGAAAGAAACTGATATGAGGTGAAATAAGACAGGCATAAGAGGAAAAATGGTGGGCCCGGAGAGATAGCACAGTGGTGTTTGCCTTGCAAGCAGCCGATCCAGGACCAAAGGTGGTTGGTTCGAATCCCGGTGTCCCATATGGTCCCCTGTGCCTGCCAGGAGCTATTTCTGAGCAGACAGCCAGGAGGAGTAACCCCTGAGCACCGCCAGGTGTGGAAAAAAGAATGTGTTTGAAAGCCATGGACACTCACTACAGTGCTCACTACAAGATTGTTTTAGTGTCAGGTCCAGAGTGATAGCACAGCTGTAGGGTGTTTGCCTTGCATGTGGCTGACCTGGGGAAGACCCAAGTTTGATTCCTGGCATCCCATATGGTCTCCTGAACCTGCCAGGAGTGATTTCTGAGCACAGAGCCAGGAGTAACCCCTGAGTGCAGCTGGGTGTGGCTCAAAAATCAAACAAACAAAAAGAATGTTTTAGTGTCAATTTTAATATGTCTATAATAACTTTTTTTTGTTTGTTTTTTGGGCTACATCCAAAAACATATTATTATATTACGTTATATTATATTATATTAGAATCCAAATACAGTGCTCATTATGATAATGACTTGACAAATATTCTGATCTATTCATTTTCCATTTGATTATGCCTGCTAATATGATCTAATGTTTATGTCCACCAATAGCATTGGAATAGGCATCTGCTTGCATGCATAGACTCTTGCTACAGTGCTCATTTGTTGAGCTGTCTAATGTCTATATTGTATGTTCGTCTATATTGTACATAATGTCTATGCTGTATATAGTCCTTCCCCCTGTTATATGTAGCCCTTCCTTTTCCCCCTCCCCTGCTTACGACTTTACGAATCCTTTTCTATACTTTCACTCTATACCCCTGATTTGTTATTTCTCTCTATTTAGCCCTTTTTACCCTTAGTTCTTTTTGTTTTGTTTTTGTTTGTTTTTGGGCCACATCCAGTGACGCTCAGGGGTTACTCTTGGCTATGTGCTCAGAAATCGCTCCTGGCTTGGGGGATCATATGGAACACCAGGGGATCTGCCGCAGACCGCTCACCCATCGGAGGGCAGCACTAAGGTCCTCCTCAGAAGACAGGTGGGCAAGGGGTCAGCGCAACAAAAGACTCGAAGTCTTGGGTGCTGGAAAGTGGCTGAGAGCTTTAGCTTGAGGGGCCTGGAGATGGCATGAAGGTAAGGCATTTGCCTTGCATGCAAAAGGTCGGTAGTTCAAATCCTGGCATCCCATATGATCCCCTGAGCCTGCCAGGAGCAATTTCTGAGCAGAGAGCCAGGAGTAATCCCTGAGCATTGCCGGGTGTGACCAAAACAAAACAAAAACAAAAAATAAATAAGAGCTTTGACTTGAGCCTCAGCTACAGAGCAACTGCATTTATTTCTCTAGGTTATTTATACATCTAAGAGCAGAATATTGGCCAAAAAATCAAAATATATTAATTTACAGGTTCCTCGTTCCAATACATATTTAACACACATTAGCAATTTTCTAAGCATGCTGACCTTATCAAGAGTCAGATTACTATTTTTAAACAATGGCACTCTGGTGATTGTAAGCATTTACTATATGACCTAAGACTGGTGGTTAATGTGGTTAATCTTTGCTTGATTTTAGAAACTTGCCCAGCCTGAGCTGTGAGCAGGATTTTTGTTATATTTAAAATGTTATAGATCCATCATTTAAAATCTATGTCTGGGGGTCCAGGTTTAGGTCTCCAATCATGTACTGGTCCAAGCCTTCCAAGCCTTTTCTTTCTTTTTTTTTTTTTTTTCCTTTGGGTCACACCCGGCGGTGCTCAGGGGTTACTCCTGGCTGTCTGCTCAGAAATAGCTCCTGGCAGGCACAGGGGACCATATGGGACACCGGGATTCGAACCAACCACCTTAAGTCCTGGATCGGCTGCTTGCAAGGCAAACACCACTGTGCTATCTCTCTGGGCCCTCCACAGCCTTTTCTGTTTGCCTTTTTAATAACTCCTTTTGTCCCTGTGAAGATGACATTAAAGAGGCATTGCCCATATTAATATTTCTAAAAAGGGCAATTTATAATAAGACACTCGTTTTCCTTCATGCACCACTCCTCTGTTACCAGCCTCATCATACACTCCTGTATAAAGTAAGGGATCAGGTGTAGTTAATCCTATGCTAAGTGGGCCATAATCTAGTCCTAGATATAGGTGGTTCCCATCATTTGCCCTGTATTAGATACAACTATCGTATGCTTTGCTTTTTCTTAGAAACATAAATCCTGTTTCCTTATCATGATCTATTTCTGCTTTAATATAGGAATACTCATCTGAATCTATCACAGTTCTTCAAGTGTCTCCAGCTGTCAGGTTTTGTGCTACGGGTTTTCCCTAGATTCTTCTATCAGAGACTCTTCTACTTGTAACTGATTCAAAGTTGTGGCTAAATGATTCTTACATTCATTCTTCTTAAGATTATTAGTGATAGCTTTTAAGCAAAATTCTTTGAATTTTTTTTTTGGTTTTTTTTTTTTTTTGGATGGGGGCCACACCCGGCGGTGCTCAGGGATTACTCCTGGCTGTCTGCTCAGAAATAGCTCCTGGCAGGCACGGGGGACCATATGGGACACCGGGATTTGAACCAACCACCTTTGGTCCTGGATTGGCTGCTTGCAAGGCAAACAACACTGTGCTATCTCTCCGGGCCCAAATTCCTTGATTTTTATCTAAAGGTCTTATCTATTAGGGATCGGAACTCCTCAATTTTTTATTGCAGATGGCCTTTCACCCTGAATGTTTGTCATAGTGACTCAAAGTAGGCTTCAATCTATTAGGCATCAACTGTTCACCTCTGAAACTTAGATCCCGTCTTGGAACCAGCACGGTTTTCTGTACCAGCACCAGGAATCAAACTTCTATTGAGGAAGGCCCTGATGTTGCCCTGGGACCAACTTGCTCCAGGATGGGTTCATATGACACCCGATGACTTGGAAACAGCAACAACTTTCTTTCAGGGTGGGTTTCCCTGCCTCACCAACCAACGATGAGATGAAACCAGAGATACATCTTTTGTTTTTGTTTTTGTTTGTTTTTTTTTGTTTTTGGGTCACACCTGGCAGTGCTCAGGGGTTACTCCTGGCTCTATGCTCAGAAATCACTCCTGGCAGGCATATGGGACGCCGGGATTTGAACCACGTACCTTCTGCATGAAAGGCAAATGCCTTACCTCCATGCTATCTCTCCGGCCCCAACCAGAGATACATCTTGACACCCTGACTTCAACATAGAACCTGTGCAAAAACCAAGCTCTCTAATTACTGAAGCATGACTGCGACAACTGTAATTGAAAAGAACTTTTTCAGGGACCATGAAGAAAGACTTTGGATTTAGACAACTTAGTATGCCTGGAGCCTATAGTTCATCTTTTGGCAGGATGCTTCATGGGTAGGGACAACCCATTTTTAGACTAAAGTTTTTTTTCTTCTTATTTTTCCTCAACTTTTGTTGCACCTATGCAAAAAAAACTGCAATCGCTTTTTTATCTTTTAGATAGGGGCTACTGCCTTTTTTATAGAATTCTTGAGACAGGAATTACTTTGTTTTACCTCATATTTCTGCATTTTTTTCTATAAAATTAAGAAAAGAAGAGCCGGAAAGATAGCATGGAGGTAAGGCGTTTGCCTTTCATGTAGAAGGTCATCGGTTCGAATCCCGGCATCCCATATGGTCCCCCGTGCCTGCCAGGAGCAATTTCTGAGCATGGAGCCAGGAATAACCCCTGAGCACTGCCGGGTGTGACCAAAAAACCAAAAAATAAAAAAGAAAGGGAAAAAAGAAAATGAAAAGGATGGGGAGTGCTTGCTTCAGCAGCACATATACTAAAATTGGGACGATACAGAGAAGATTAGCATGGCCCCTGCACAAGGATGACGCGCAAATTCGTGAAGCGTTCCATATTTAAAAAAAAAAAAAAAAGATGGGGACCAGGGGCCAAGTGGTCTCAGGGCCAATGTGGAGATAAAAAAAAAGGACAGGACTGGGGCTGTAGAGATAGCACAGCAGTAGGGTATTTGCCTTGCACACAGCCAAACCAGGATGGATGGTGGTTCAAATTCAAGCATCCCATATGGTCCCTGAGCATGTCAGAAATGATTTCTGAGCGCAGAGCCAGGAAGTAACCCCTGAGCGCTGCCGGATGTGACCCAAACAGCAAAAACTAAAAACAAAACAAAACAAAATAAGGACAGGACTAAATATTCGAGCCAAAATCAACAATAATAGAATCAAGAGACCCAAAATATAACAATCTAAACTTAAAATGGGCCTGTTATACTAGCAGGCAAAGGGCAATGGGTGGTGGTATAGGATGCACTCTGGGTTCATTGGTGGAGAGAGTTCTTCCAACTGCTGATGGAATTGTCCCTGATTGTATGCCTAAAATCCAACTATGAAGGACTTTGTAAATCACAATGGTTTCAATAAAATAAAATTGATAAAAAATAAATTACTCCTGGCAGGCTTAGGGAATCATATGGTATGTGGTGGATCTAGCCCAGGTTGGCCCTACTCAAGGCAAACACCCTTCCTATTGAGCTGTCACTCGGGCCCCCCAAGAGTAATCTCTGAGTTCAGAGCTGGGAGTAAGCCCTGATTGCCACTGGGTGAGGACCAAAAAACAAAACAAAAAGTGTTTTTGTGGGGGCAGGAGTGATAGCATAGCAGTAGGGCGTTTGCCTTACACGCAGCTGACCCAGGATAGACCTGGCTTCAATCCCCAGCATCCCATATGGTCCCCCAAGCCCGGAGTAACCCCTGAGCATCACTGGGTGTGTTTTTTGGTTACTTGTATTTAAACATACGGCTCATTCCTGGCTCTGCTCAGGGATCACTCCTGGTGTGGTTCACTGGGGAATATATGCAGTACTGAAGATGAAACCAGGATTGGCAGCATGCAAACCAACATCTTCACTGCAGGCTGTCTCCCCAGCTGTCCCCAGACCTTTGGTCTGTATTTGCATGTCCCAGCCCTGGTCTGGGTGACCTGCATGTCACAGAGATACCTATCCAGTGGCCTCCAGGTGACCCCAACAACTCCCAGATTGGACTTTGCTAATCCAGGTCTGAGTAACAGGCTCTGATGCATTGGCTTCAGGGAGTGGGGTGGTGAGACAGAAAGTAGGGCAGAGAGGTCTGAACTCATAGGTTTCCCCACAATTTTCCATTTGGGAAAGTATTGCATCCCCCAGAACAACTTTCCAGGGTGTGAGTGTAACTATTATGTGAATGACCATTGAGCCAGGAAGACCAAGTGGAGCTTTTTGTTTATTTGCTTTTGTTTTTGAACCACGCCCAACAGGGTAGTGGGCTAGCATATGCGAGGTAAACCTCACCAAATGGAACTTTGAACATATTAGATTGTCATGGGGCCAGCGAGGTGGTGCTAGAGGTAAGGTGTCTGCCTTGCAAGTGCTAGCCAAGGAAGGACCAGGAAGGACCACGGTTCGATCCCCCGGCATCCCATATGGTCCCCCCCAAGCCAGGGGCAATTTCTGAGCGCTTAGCCAGGAGTAACCCCTGAGCATCAAACAAGTGAGGCCGGAAAAAAAAGATTGTCAGATGGTTTCTATGAACCCCCAAAAATGCCTCCTTGACGAATAATGGGTGCTTTATATTGGAGGGAGTTTGGTGGTCAAACCTAGGACTTCCTACACTGAAGCATTTGTGCAATTGTTGAGTTCTTTGAATACTTGGTTGCATGTGTCATATACATTCATGAGAAATGATGTATTTGCAGGATGTGAGGTGTATTAATGGAGGCTGTTACCTCTGAGTATTAGATTTCAGAAAAAGGGAAATTATTGTTTTGCTCATTTGTTTGCTTGTTTGGGAGCTACACCCAGCAATACTTAGGAATTACTCCTGGTGGTGCTCAGAGGATGCCAAGGACTGTAGTATATCTTCAGCCTCAACACAACCAAATTTTAAAAACAGAACAAGGACACCTGTACCACATGTCGCTGCATCTCCCCTCTTGAGATGTGAACATTCCTACTCATGCTGGCTTGTGTACTGGACTCTCTCCACTTTGGAAAAGCCCATGTTCTTTCTTTTATACTTTTTGTTTTGGCTTGGTTTTTGGTTTGGGGCCACACCTGCTGACGCTCATAAATTACTCCTGGATATGCACTCAGAAATCGCTCCTGGCTTGGGGGACCATATGGGACACTGGAGAATCAAACCACAGTCAGTCCTAGGTTAACGCATGCAAGGCAAACACCCTACCACTTGTGCCACCGCTCAGGGCCCCTCTTTTCCTTTTTAAACTTTATTGATTGATTGATTGGTTGGTTGTTGGGCAACACACAGAGGCGCTTAGGGGTTACTCCTGGCTCTACACTCAGAAATCGCCCCTGGCAGGCTGGGGACCATATGGGTGCTGGGAATCGAACCAGGTCCCTCCCAGGTCGGTCACATGCACGGCAAATGCCCTACTGCTGTGCTATCTCTGGACCACATGTTCTTTCTTCTTCTTCTTTGGGGTGGGCATACACCCCATGACCCACAGGGGTTACTCCGGGCTATGCACTCAGAAATCGTTCCTGGCTCGGGGACCATATGGGACGCTGGGGGATTGAACCAAGGTCCGTCCTAGATCGGCCACATGCAAGGCAAATGCCCTACCACTGCGCTATCACTCTGGCCCCCATGTTCTTTTTTTTTTTTTTTTTTTTTTTTTTTTTTTGGTTTTTGGGCCACACCCGGCGATGCTCAGGGGTTACTCCTGGCTGTCTGCTCAGAAATAGCTCCTGGCAGGCACAGGTGACCAAATAGGACACCGGGATTTGAACCAACCACCTTTGGTCCTGGATCAGCTGCTTGCAAGGCAAACGTTGCTGTGCTATCTCTCCGGGCCAAAGCCCCCATGTTCTTTAAGAGCAGTTACTTTCTTCCTTTCTTACCCTTTACCTCCCCTTCCTCGGTACCTTCGAAAAAACCATGTTTTTACTTCACAAATAAATAAATAAAAACAGAAAGAATAAATAAAATAAATAAAAATAAAGAGAGAGAAAGAAAGAAAGAAAGAAAGAAAGAAAGAAAGAAAGAAAGAAAGAAAGAAAGAAAGAAAGAAAGAAAGAAAGAAAGAAAGAAAGAAAGAAAGAAAGAAAGAAAGAAAAAAGGAAGGAAAGTAAGAAAGAAAGGAAGGAAGGAAGAAGAGGAGGGAGGAAGGAAGAAAGAAAGAGAGAGAAAGGAAAGAAAGAAAGAGAGAGAAAGGAAAGAAAGAAAGAAAGAAAGAAAGAAAGAAAGAAAGAAAGAAAGAAAGAAAGAAAGAAAGAGAGAGAGAGAGAGAAAGAGAGAGAGAGAGAAAGAAAGAAGAAAGAAAAAGAGAGAGAGAAAGAGAGAGAGAAAGAAAGAAGAAAGAAAGAA